>NW_026613595.1:0-29349 GCF_026213295.1 Gadus chalcogrammus
TATAGATTTTGAAGATTCAAATTATGTGATTGTGTGATGTTAACATTACAGTTAACTAACTTACCTTGTCAAAAATATCAGGGTGGTGCGCCTTCAAGTGTCTCTTGAGGTTGGTTGTGTTCTTCCCACCTAACTTGAAGCCACAGGGCATCTCTCCATCTCCCGTTAGTACGGTGCATTGCGTTTTTCTTTCTGCTGAGTTATAACTAAAGTGCGTCCATATATCTAATCTTTGTTTCCGACCAAATGCTTTTTGTGCTGAACTTGCCATCATGTGTTAACTGGTTGTCGTAAATCGCCGTCGCTCTGATATTCGGACATCAGCAGCACCTGACTGGTTCAAGGTGGCAGGTTCAAGCTACGCGCGCGGCGCACATCGCTCAACCAATTCAACCAATGACAGTAGATGCATTTTGACTGACAGAGAGGCACAGTTGGGGGCAAATATGCATTTTGAATGTCCGAGAGCACACCACCAACATTTTCGTCCTGTCTCGTCTCGTCAACGAAAACTAAACTTACATTTCGTCATAGTTTTTATTATCAACGACTTATTTTTAGCTCGTCATCGTCTCGTCAACGTCATGGAAAAAAGGTCGTTGACGAACATTTTTCGTCATATTTTTCGTTAACGAAATTAACACTGGTCCCCATACTCCGCCTTCATTTCCCTAAATGCTTTCTCAGGGGTTTGGTCGTTGGGATGTAGATTCAAAACCAGCTTCCTGGCCTCACCACTCAGGTGCCGCACAACAGTAGAGAAGCGAAGGTGCATGGGGAGCTCAACTGCCTCCAGGAGATACTGCATGTCACGGACCCAGTCCTCTACCAGAATCTTGCTGTCTGCATTACCAGTGAAGACTTGGACATTTTTCACCTGGTGAGTTTGCATGAAACCACCAT
Organism: Gadus chalcogrammus; assembly: GCF_026213295.1. NCBI lineage: Eukaryota > Metazoa > Chordata > Actinopteri > Gadiformes > Gadidae > Gadus > Gadus chalcogrammus. The sequence goes on from NW_026613595.1 coordinate 904, forward strand.
AGGCAGCCGGCGGAAGGCCCGGGTTGGTGAGAGCTCTGCTAGGTGGTCTTTGTAGTGGCTCAGAAAGACTGGGGTGCATATGTGGGATGGATGATGGATGAAAGGGTGTGGGCTGGGGGAAGGCATTGGGATACATGCCGGCTTGAGGGTATGATGCAGATGTTGGTAGATAGGCTGGGGCAGGGGCATGGGTAGGAGCTGTGTGGTCAAAAGCTGCATAAGTTACATCCAGTGGAATTTGAACTGTAGATTGTGACATATGCATTTGGGGGTTAGGTCCATAATCTGTCTGTTGGAGGGTCTGCCCAGCAGCATGGGGATTACTCGTAATGTTCATTACTTGGGGTGGTTGAAAGCTTGGCACGGGTACTTAGGGTGCTGGGGTGGGATATGCATAACTGGTGTAGGCCAGGGAGTTAGGCTGAACAGTATGGATTGGATAAGGGGGTGATTAGTGGGCTGCAGTACAGCTTGCATCTCCGGGAAGCGGGGGCGTGAGAAGCTTTGAGGTGGCAGCATGGTTGTGGAATCAAGCACGCTGGCTTGAGGCAGGGGGGCAGAGACCATCGGTGGACCAACTGGACCGCGGCCTGGGGCACTAAAGAGGATACACTGGACAGGCTGTATTCTGACCTGTTGGTCTGGTAACTTGGTCTCGCACCAGGGCTGTTGTCAAGGCAGAGTGGGGGTACCTGCATTGAGGCTCCAGAGCCTGGTGATGTGTACCTATGAGCGGGAGTACTACGGGGATCGGTATAAGGTGATAGAATTGGAGGTTGTGGGGTAGGCTGTGAGCCTGCGCCTGAATCTGTGGGGTTCCAGCTGGTCTGATGGTCTTGAGTGTGAGACTGTAGAGGAGCATTTGCAAACCTGATGGATCGGTTAGTTGTCTCCGGCCTCACTGATTGGTGATGGTTTACTGTGTTCCCGAAGGCTGTTGCACCCTGACTCAAAAGGGGGGTTGGAGGACCATAGTCGTGGCTTGTTTCAGGCACTGGGGAATGTTGGAGACCTGTTGCCACAGCAGAGGGGCCCTCGGGCTCTGATGGGGAATCTACATTAACACTCCACATTCTTGTGTATTAATGTGTTATCGTTAGTCAAAATCCCGTTTGTAGTATGTTGTACAGGAAAGAAAAAAAAGAATAATAATATATATATGTATATACACTGCGTGACAAAATTATCAACCCGGAATAAACCTCAAGTCAATTAACTCAAGAACACAGCTCTATCCCAATAACAATGAAATAAACCAACAACAACAGCTTAATATCAGTCACAGAACGTTCACACAGAACCACAATTTACGTGTCTTGGTAAAAGAAAAAGGAAAAACAGAAAAATACTCAAATGAACACAGTAAACCAAGGTTCGTAACAGCCTTTGAAGGATATATTGCAGAAGGCTGGTATCCTGCCAACACAGCTTCACAGGCAATAGGCGCTTGGTCCAACACTGTGTCCACTCAGAAATGGCAAAACAGTTCAATACCTTAGTAAAGTGAGGGATGTTGCCGGTGGTCAGTTTCTTTGCGGTCTCGGAGCACCACAATCCGGGTCACGGCACCAAAGATGTAACCCAAATGTCCCGCTGCCTCTCTATGACCCTTGGACTCTGCGTTGTGTTGGATTGTTTGTATGATGGGTAGAGAAGGACCACGGGACACAGTTGTTCGGGATTGTGGAAGACGCTTGGCAATTTATTCCCCAACAGTGGAAATTCCTCATTGGTCGTCTTGGAACTTGCTCACCTTGGAACCATTAGGGTCAAACATGAAACAAGATTTAAGAAAATACTCTTTGACCCAACAAAATGTAAAAAATAAATACATATAAACATAAACTTTATAATTAAATAAACATTCTCTTTCAAATAAAAGAAGAAAAGGACGATAACATTAAACTAAGCAGTAGACAAAATCATATTGTACGAGATCATATAAGACGCAAACACACACACCACATAACACTCAACAGGTAAACGAACATCCTATGCAACATATTGACCAAACAAACTGAACGGATGAGTGGTTTAAACTTATATTTAAAATATAGATTGTGCAAGACAACTAAAACACTGCTCACCTTGGAACCATTAGGGTCAAACATGAAACAAGATGGCGCACACACGAACTACGTTGGCCCGCAAGAGACACAATATTCAAATCGCGGTAAACAGCGCCACATGGTGGCCTGTCTAATTAACAACCTTACAGTAGCGAAAGAACCAACTTTGGAGAGTGCTGCAGCATCAGATATGCTGAACAAAATCAAGGAAAAGGTGGACACGAAGAGGTCAGACCTTAGCACAAGGTCAAATACCAGCCGGCTCTGGTTGAACTATCAGAAGATGCTGCAGACAGCCCGAGCTCTGATTAAAGCAGATCGTACAGGATCTTGGAAGATGCACTTGCGCACAATGTTGGACTGTCTGCCAATATTTGCCGCCGCTGGGCACTACTACTACCTGAAATCAGCATATTTCTACCTCCAAGAAATGTGCCAACTCGACACCAGACACCCTGATGTACTTGACAAGTTTTCCAGGGGTTTCCATGTGATCCGCCGCAGCAACCAGTTCTGGGCAGGCCTTAGCTCTGACCTTGTCATCGAGCAGACACTGATGAGATCCTTGAAAAGCAGTGGAGGCTTGACCCATGGAAGTGGAATGACTGACGAAATGCGAGCATTGTGGACCATGTCTACACCCATCACATCGGAATACAACCACGCCATGCAGGAATTTAATGACCTCACAAACACGACCAGCGAGCAGCACCGAGAATCCTCTGAAGCAAGGATAAAAAGAGATCATTCTGATCTAGAAAAGATCAAGGAAAAGCTTAGCTCTTGCACACCATTCTCTCCAGACCCATCCCTGAGAAACATAGTAACTGGTGTTGTTGCCAAAGAGGAGGTGAATGTGCATGAGTTGGAGACTGTTGGCAATGAGATCATTGAAAAGATGATTGGAAAACCTGTTTTTGGAATGTGTCAAAGTTGCCCAAGACCGAACCATTGATCCTGCTTTGCTGTTCCAACGGTTCCTGATCATGTCGAAAACTGGGCAGTTTTCACTGGAAGATGTAATCTATGAGCTCTGCTCATTTCCTGCAGCCCTGTTTGAAGGCAGGGCAATCTTCCGTAAAGCCAACAAGGCAAGGCAAGGCAAGGCAACTTTATTTATATAGCACTTTTCATACACAAGGCAGACTCAAAGTGCTTCACATATAAACATTGTCATACAATAAAATAAAATAATAATAGATAAGTAAAAGAAAAACATATGCAAAGAAATGGGTAAATTAAAAAGGCATTTTAGTATTAAAATAAAAAATAGAGGCAAAGTTAAAAAGCTTTTTCACATATAAACATTGTTATACATTAAAAAAGAAAAGAAAACATATGCAAAGAAATTAGTAAAATAGAAAGTTAAAAAGGCTTTTTAGTAAGTAAAATTGAAAGTGAGTTAAAAAGGCATTTTAGTAAAATAAAGCTAAAGTATTTAAGATTTAGCAGAAAGCCAAAGCAAACATAAAAGTCTTCAATCTTGTTTTGAAGGTGCTCAGAGTTGGGGCAAGTCTTAAATCCTCAGGGAGTTTATTCCAGCTATTTGTTGCATAGTAACTAAATCCTGCTTTCCCATGTTTCGTGTTTACTCGGGGGATAATTAACAGATTGGTCTCAGAAGATCTTAGTGTTCTAGAAGGCTTATGTAGTGGAAGCATATCAGTTAAATATTTTGGGCCTAAACCATGTAGGGATTTGCAACATGATTTTAAAATCAATTCTCTGACCTACAGGAAGCCAATGTAACGATTTAAGAATTGGTGTAATATGTTCAAATTTTTTGGTCTTTGTTAATACTCTAGCAGCAGCATTCTGAACAAGCTGAAGCTTCCTTAGAGTTTGTTTTGGGAGACCTGTAAGGAGACCATTGCAGTAATCAAGCTTACTAGTGATAAAGGCATGTACAAGTTTTTGTAAGTCTTCTGTGGACATGAGCCCTCTAAGTCTTGCTACATTTTTAAGGTGATAATATGCAGATTTTGTAACTGATTTGATGTGACTTTCGAAATGTAAATCAGAATCCATGATAACCCCTAGGTTTCTGGCTTTGATTGAGGTTTTCAGGGACAGAGAGTGAAGGTGTTGGGTTACTTTAAGCCTTTCCGTTTTAGCACCAAATACAATTATCTCTGTTTTATCCTCATTTAGCTGAAGGAAATTTCGGCACATCCAGTCTTTCACTTGCTCAATGCACTGGCACAGCAGATCTATGGGCCGATAGTCATTTGGTGATAGCGATACATAGATTTGCGTGTCATCAGCATAGCAATGATGGTCAATATTGTTATTATGCATGATTTGCCCTAGTGGGAGCATGTAGATGTTGAATAAAGAGGGTCCTAAGATCGAACCTTGTGGGACTCCACACATCACGTTGGTTGATTCTGATACAAAGTCGCCGATGGAAACAAAGTAGTTCCTATTTTGTAGGTAGGATCTGAACCAATTTAAGACTGTGCCTGAAAGCCCCACCCAGTTTTCTAACCTGTCCAAAAGTATTGTATGGTCTACAGTGTCGAACAAGCCCCAACTAGCGCAGGCTATCATTGAGTTCTCAAGCAAGAAATCAAACAAAACGGTCCTGGATTCCATCCCAGCAACTGAGTATTATGTCCTTGATGGTGGTTCCCTGGTTCACCGCTTGGCATGGAAAAAGGGTGACAGTTACGGTGCCATTGCACTGTCATATGCAGACTTTACCATACGCCTTTACGGTAAAGCAACAGTCGTTTTTGATGGTTATAGAGAAGGTCCATCCATCAAAGACAATACGCATCAGAGACGTGGTGAAAACACTCACCCCATTGTTAACTTCAATGCAGAGACTGAGTTTGTGGGAAGAAAGGATGATTTCCTTTCCAGATCTTGCAACAAACAAGGACTTATCCATCTTATGACCGAGAGGCCTGGAGAAGAAGGGCTGCTCTGTTATCAATGCTCCAGGTGACGCAGACGTGGACATTGTCAAAGCTGCAGTCAAGGCCTCAGAACATCAGCCCACAACCTTGATAGGGGAGGATACAGATTTACTAATTCTTCTCCTCTTCTATGCTGGGACGAAAAATAGAGGCCTCTATTTTCGTTCAGACAAGTCCAAAGCTACTAAGGTGTACAACATCAGTGAGATGAAACAAGTCCTGGATAGTGACTTGTGTTCCCAGTTGCTGTTTGTTCACGCCTTCACAGGATGTGATACAACTTCACGCATTTTTAGTGTTGGCAAACAGACAGCATTCCAGAAACTCGTGAATGGCGAGTCAACCATCCAGTCCTGTGCAAATGTGTTTCTGCTCAAACATCAAGCAAGGAATGTCATAGAGGACCATGGGACCAAGGCAATGGCAGTGTTGTTTGGCGGAAAGAGTAGCGATTCACTTGCCTCTTTGCGTTACAATCTTTTTAGCAAGAAAATCGCCACTGCCAAATCATTTGTTGGCCCAGAACGTCTGCCTCCAACTGAGTCCGCAACCAAATACCACTGCCAAAGGGTTTACTTCCAGATCATGGTGTGGATTGGAAAGGAAGGTGACCTGAACCCAGTGGATTGGGGATGGAAACTGTAACCCTGCGTTCACACCAAAAGATGCCTTTGCTGCCCGAACGCGTTGACGCCTGAGTTTTGCGGCGCGTCAAATCAAGTTTTGCGGCACGTCAAAGGTTTGCGGCGCGTCAAAAGTTGAAATATTTCAACTCGAGCAGCATTTGACGCGCCGCAAAATACGTGAACGCGCCCGTGCCCGGCAGCGGGCACGGGCATGCCGCGCCGCAAATCAGATTTTGACGCGCCGCAAATGAAGTTTTGCTGCCCGTTTTTTCTCGGCAGCAAATGCTGCGGCAGCAAATGCTGCGGCAGCAAATGCTGCGGCAGCAAAGCAGCAACGCGTCTCTACATTCACTTTGAATGGGATCACGACGCGCGTCAACTTTTTGCATCTTTTGGTGTGAACGCAGGGTTAGACTGCTGCCCCAGAAAGCCTCCTGCAGATGATACACTGTAATTGCACAACTGCCTGCAAAACACAACGGTGCAGTTGCAGGGCATATGGACTACCATGCATGCCTGCTTGTGGACCATGTCAAATTGGGAATTGTGAGAATCACTATAATCAACCTCAATGGGAGGAAGAGTGTGACGACTAATGGTGAATTAAGGTCACACTGTAAGGTGTATAAATAAGAAAAGTGTTTAAAAAATATATAAAAAACAAAAGACAAAAAAAAAAAAAAAGACAAAACATGGCAGCCCTGTTTTGACAAATTTTACAGTACCACACAGTTCTTATTAGTTTAGTGTTTATTGGAATAAAAAAAATGGTTATGTACCACAGAAACCACCAACACAAGGCAAAACAATATGAAAAAAGAGAAATATGCAATTACTTAAGGGGAATTTGACTTATTTTTCGCATATATATGCTTGTAACCAATTACTTTAATATATAAATGTACTTGTTTTCACTTATCTATCATGCAAATATGCTAATTAGAATATTAAATGGCCAAAACATGTATCAGGCACCAGTATTCCTGGTCTAGGAGGTTAACAAAGGAGTAATGGTCATTTTAAAGGACCTGACGGCGGCCATTTTGAAAATGGGGCCTTTCTTGGAGTCAAACTTTGGTAAACTTTTAGTATGTTTTTAAGTACATCTGATACTACTGTAAACCACTGAGAAACCTTTTGTTAGAATTTTTTTGAGGTCAAGTCATATTTGCAGCTGACTAATAGGGAACCATTGGTCTAGGCGCGGTACACGCGTTGAAGCGTTGCGTTGGGGGCGTTAGACGCGGCAGTTGCACGTAATTACGCACGTAAACGCAGTAACGCGCCCAACGCACCAACGCCCGGAGTTCAGAAAATTGAACTTTCAACGCTCCAACGCGTGACGCTTAGCCGCGGTAGCCAATCAGCGTGGAGTACTACTCATTTGCTTCCCGATGGAGATTTCTGACAAATGACATGTTATTTAGCATCTACACGTTAAGCTGAGTCCAATGAGATCAAGCTCGCCCTCTTGCTACACCGAGATCATGTCCTAGACCAGTGGTTCTCAACCGGGGGTACGCGTACCCCTGGGGGTACGTGAAGGTAGTCCAGGGGGTACGTGAGATTTTTTAGGGTTAGAATTTTTTTTTTTTTTTTTTCACATCTTTCATATCATTCCGCAGTCCGGTAATTTAACATAACAGAAAGTCATTGAAACATGAAGCCAGAGAGTGGGTTACTGCGCATTTGCGTGAAGAACTATTTTTTCTTAGCAGAAATCATGAAATGGCAACAAAATCATTAAATAAATAGGTATTTTGGAGGAATGTCTTAGGTTTTGGCAAGTCACCGTATGATAAGCGGGATATTCGTATTTATTTCCGTAGGCTAACGTTCGTGCCTGTGAGCGTTTGCGCTGATATACATATTACTATTGCCCCAGTGTGTGTGTGTGTGTGTGTGTGTGTGTGTGTGTGTGTGTGTGTGTGTGTGTGTGTGTGTGTGTGTGTGTGTGTCAGCCATGATCGTCTGGGCCAGGGCCTATGCTAAATAAAATAAAAACAATGTCCCATTCCACCTCAGCAGACCTCCCTCCCTGTCCCAGATGTTGAATACAACAGGTGTTATACTCACGGAAAACACAATGTGGAATAATCAACACTTATCCACTATTTGGGGCCATCGTCTGATCCAGATCATACCCTTTTCCCACCTGTACCAGACACACCTCCAACACCCCCCCAAGTTTGACCTCACTGTATCCTCCCATTACTGGTTGAAGAACTATTTGCCGCTTGAAAACTTAAAAAAATGAAGGTTATATGAGTTTGTCAGGCATGTACATTTTGATCTGTCATCTCTTAATGATTAAGGTGAAATCCCCCTGTGAAGAGGCTCTTCTCCACAGCTCTGCTTTCTTCAGGAAGCCATCCACCTTATCATATAGGTTCAAAAGGCTGGTGTCTTTTCCCTGCAGAGACATATTCAGCTCGTTGAGTTTGCTGAATATATCTGCCAGATAACACATCTTTGCAATCCAGTCTGTGTCCTGGAACAGGGTGGCATGGAGAGAGCTGTGCTCAATCAGAAATGTTTGAACTTCTGTGTTTCTCATTCTCTCTGTTTATTGAACTGTCAGTGTTGACAGTTCAATAAATCAGACAATGATGGCATAACGCTGTGTTTTACATCTTTTTTTCAAACAAAAATGCTTTGCGCTGGTTAGGGGGTACTTGGCTGAAAAAATATTTCACAGGGGGTACATCACTGAAAAAAGGTTGAGAACCACTGTCCTAGACCATAGGTGTACCATGTAAAATACATGTTACCATTTGCTAGAGTGTCATGCTTGGTGTCATTGGACTCAGCTCAACGTGTAGATGCTAAATAACATGTAATTTGTCACAAATTTCTATCGGGAAGCAAATCAATAGCTGCTCATTATTGATTAAGGCCTCCAATATCGACAGCTAATTACTACCATCAAACATGTTCGGATATGCTCATGTGTGGCACCGTTTCAAGATGTTGAAGGACACCTTGTTCGCCCTCTTACGCCACCGGGAAGATATTTACATACTTCTGATCGACTAATGAATTGATTCAGCTATTCCCCCAGAAGTCTGGGGTCAAAAGGTCAAAAGGAGCCGGCACCACGCCGCTTAATTATGAGACAAACAACAACAAAAGTTAATTTGTATTTCTCTCATAACTTTTTGTCATTATTAAAGAGAGGCCTGATTCTCAGAAATGCATGTTGAATGGCAAGGGTTTAGGTCTGGGAAGAACTTCAGGCCAAAATCGTATGCGTCCTTTGAGACCCCCTTTGATATATAAGAGACCTCAAGGTACAGCTTACTTAAATGTTGTCCACTCAGTCACCAATTGCATCACTTCCCTTAGGGCTTCGGCCTCCTAATTGATCATTGTAGTATAATTGAATGTCCTCTTTCATATATATGATACCTCCACCACTGGGACGTGGCAACAATTCTCCAAATCCATATGGGGAGGGGGGGGGGGATGCTTGTGGACAGTAGGGGTGTATACTCGACATAAATAGGAAGAAAACTCAGGAGAAGTAATGACATCTCACAAATATTTATTTAATAATTGTTTCAAATAACCCTGCCTCGTTAAATCAATGAGCTTGGTGTTTTGCTTTCATAAATAGGTTATAGTAGAAGTCTAAACTGCAGAAAATAAAAACATTCAAGCTACCTTGGAATATCTGTCTATTTTCTAACCATCGGACCCTAGTTTACGACAAAAACAACACAATTGACGGCAGCTCCTTTGCCGCGTGGTTTTTAGAGCCATGTAAGGATTAGAGGGGGCGTTCGATAGCAACCACCATAGCAACCATAACGGTCAAGTGACTGGATGCAGCCCCGTTGAAAAAAATGGAATACCACCCTACACACTCAGGAGATTAATGATATTTAAATTATTATGACCATGAAGTCTTTATTTGCATGGGTTTACATTTCGTTCTGTGTAGCATGGAAAAATCTGAGAAACACTCCCATTCAGAATGCATTGGTTTACATTTCGTTCTTTGGAGCACGGTTATTTTTATGTATTTATTTATTTTCAGTTTTTGAGGAGTCGCTTCAAAGATGCAAATGTTTCTGCAATGATCCAAAATCCAATGGCAAAACCCATTGGCTTTTTGTCGAGGGAATCCAGGGCGACGCTCACTTCCGGGTTGGCCAACATACGTCATCCCTCCACCACTCTACTGTAAAAACTAGGGATGGGCGTGAGGAATCGATTACTCGATTGGTGGAATACTCCTCGGTTGGTGGACAGGCAAACTCGAGTTTGCATATACACACACAAACAAAGTTTTCTGAAGCAAATGTATACATTTTCTGTCTGCGCCACTAACACATGACGTGGGCACAAAGAAAATTAAATGCATCCATTTTCATGGCGCGTTCCGTGCCGTGTGCAGGCACGCCAGAATTCAAAAAGTTAAGAGATGGCGGTTAAAGCAAAGCGCAGCGAAGAATTGAAATACTTTAAAGAAATAGGAGATCATAAGGTGAAATGTAAAATATGCCAAGCGAAATCGAGCTACCAGAAAGTATTATGTGGCAACATATGCTCCTGAAACACAACGGTGAGTTCGGGAAAGCAGACCCGCAGCAACCAAGTGTGTCGGCTATTTTCACCGCCGCAAGACGCAGCTGTAATCCCGGGCAGTGTTCGAATTATCACTCCAGCTTCGGGGGGGGGTCAGCATTTTGAAACGGATGGTGTTGACGTCACATGTTTTTTTTTTGTTTTTTTTTAAGCGGCTATGTACATAGGAAACTAGGTTATAAATATACGGTAGTGCTATCCCTATTGTGGTGTTTTTTACATTAAGTCATTTAGCAGACGCTTTTGTCCAAAGCGACGTACAAAGAAGATGCTACAAGCAATAGAGCCTAGTGTAACAATAAATACTATTTCACACAAGAATCAACATGCAGAACTGTAAGTGCAAGTTAAGTAGCCTAATAGCTGAATAACGTTATGACAATCAAGGTAGAAACAGAGCACTGTCTTTAATAGCATCTAAGACAAGTGTAGTTAGCTAGCTATCCAAAAATAGTTTCTGACTAGGTTTATGAGTTGAATTCCGCTAGGTTGGTAACGTTAAGCATGAAAGATTAGGCTTTACGTTATAGATATGATACAGCTATCAGGTAGTTGCACCCATAGACATACAGGTTGCACCACTTCAGAAACTGTACGCCAAAGACACATTGGTAGGGCGGCCAGTTGCTACCGTGATGATGGACCAGAGGAGTTGAGTTTATTCTCGACATTTCGACTTTATTCTCGACATGTTGACTTTATTCTCGACATGTTGACTTTATTCTAGACATGTCGACTTTATTCTCGAATTGCCAATTAATATTTTTCCCCCTTATACCTGGCCCTAATACGCTTCCGTACGAATGCGACTTCTGGCTCGCAGAAAAACTTTTTTGGTGGGATGGACCGGACTTATGAATCATTACACAGCCCCGACAAACAATGAATAGATATGTGAGCCAGTCAATACTTAATATAAAAACATTCCTTACCGTAGCTAGGGTTAGCCCGAGCTGAAAGAAGTTGGTTCACGGAAAGAACCACATTGACTTGTCTTTAACCCTCAGACAACAGTGCCATCTTCCTCTTTTTCCGCTCCCTTTTCACAGATTTGGTGTCTCCATTAATTTGCTAGCATTAGTCACGCATAATAACATTTCAAACACGCAGCAAATTACATTCAGCTTTCAATACTGGCAGCTAGGCTAGCTATTCATGGAATGAATGGATGGATGTGAAATGAGGGGATCCTCTTGCCTACGTCATAGTGCCACATGACTGTGCATCAATTCCTTCTCCTGTGTGTCATATAATCATTTTATTGTGTTTAAATATCTAAAATAAGTACATTTAAACATTTCTGTTGGTCAACATATAGATGTGTAATCTCTCAACGTATGTACTACTCTGTTTTCCCACATAAAAAGGATAGCTGCACAGGGGGATTTGCCTAAAGCATACATATCATGAAAATGTAATTCATAGAACACCAAAATTATTTAAAAACACTCGCACACACTGCTGTGGTCATTGGTTATTCCAAACAGGTGTATCTGCAAAGAACACAACACAAAAACACATAATAAATTCTGTACCACGTTAACAAACATGAATCTTGTAAGATAATATGAACATATTTTATGAAACTAAACATGTTATCTTGAACAATCAATATCAGTGGTATAAAAACTTTAAAACATTGACCACACAGGCCTTGGTTGGCTTTGCTTTTTTGAGTTGGAGAGGCGATGCCCAACCTTCACCCAGGACTCAACAAATGGTCTCAGGTCAATCATCTCTACTGGTGGTCCATTAATGTCCACAAAGAGTAGGGCTGCCAAACTGGTACCCGGAGGCTGTTGCGGGCTTTCCTGTCAGTATCATTGAGTGCAGAAAAACCTCTCTCGCACTCAGCAGAGGTTGCCAGATATGTATTTTTCACAATCAGGATTCTTTTTAGAGTACCCCCCTCCTTTTTCCCATTCAACTTGTAGTCGCGGTACTCTTCCACAGCCTCCCTGCTTGGCTCCCCAAGTAATTTTGCGAATCTGCTGACCTCTGCCTCCCCATACAGCACTAGGTCAGCACGGTTTTCAGGCCAAGCAGACTTCTCAAGAGGCTCCAGCATTTTCACCAACTCATCAGCAGGCATGCGTGAGTTGAGGTTGTCTACAACCGACTGAATGAACTGCGGCTTGCTGATCTTGCCCGCCCCCTCCCCTATGAGGCTGACACCTATGAACAAGCCTGCATTAATCGCTTGTTCGGCCTTGTTTGTGGACTTGCCACCCTGTGTTTTGAGAGCAGTAAGGACTTCTACTGTCTGTGTTACAAATTGAAAGCTGTCGACAATTGATGTCTCCCTTCTGTGAAGTTTGAGTGACAGGCTCTGCAGCTCGCGAAGGACATCCTTCATCAGTCCTAGGTCATTCACAAAGTGGGCACTTGTGAAATACTTAAGTAACCCAAGGTACTTCTTCCGGTTTCTGTCTGGCTGATTTCCATCTTCACTTTCAGTTTTGAAAAATGTTGCAAGAGCAGGGTAGTTATGCCAGACAGCCCTGACTGTCCTGAAACTGCTTGCCACCCATCTAATGGTAAATATTTGTCCAATTTTCAGGAGCTCAACATTCAAATCTCCAGCTGCCTCTGAGAGTAGTCTCAAGGCTTTGTGGGACTGACTGAAAAGGCTGTATAATTTAGATATAAATATTTCAAAATGACTGCAGTGTCCAACTGCTTTTAGACTGTCGGACACTGCCAACTCCAGCCTGTAAGCCAAGCAGTGGATGAACCTGACCTTTGGGAAATCCACTTTTAGTCTAGAGATGACTCCAGATTTTGATCCTGTCAGTACAGAGGCACCGTCAGTGGCAACACTTAAAAGGTGTCTCTGTAGGTAATCATCGTCAAACCCAGCTACTCTAAGGCTTTCCCTTAAAGCTTCATAAATGGATCTGGCATCAGTCCCCTCTGTCAACTCCACAAGGTCCAGGAAAACATTATCCACATCCCCATCCCCTGTCACATCGCATCTGATGTACATAATCATGTATGCCAGGCCAAATAATGTGCTCTCATCAATAGTGATGGACAGATTGGTGTTGTTTTCTTTTCTTTTAGTAACCTTTTTTTTTTTTTTTTCGTGGCAATGTGCTGCACAATTTGGGCACAGGATTAGTCGGAACGGTGCACAGGTCCTACCTCAGCACCATTGAGCTCCTGGAGCGCCATTAAGGAAGGCATCTTCCTAAAAGCCAACCTTTCCTTGGCAACTACATATGCTGTTCGGAAAGCACTGATTGTTTCCCTCACCAAATTGGCATTGATGGTCAGCACATTTTTCGGCAGAATTTCTTTTTGCCTCTGGCTTTGAATTTCTAAGGCCCTCAGATGTGATGCACTATCTTTATGTTTGTAAATTTTCTTCGACAGTGTTTTTTTACAACTGCTGCCTACCTCTGCATTTACCCACTCTGATGAAAAATGCATACCTGCAACTTTTGCTGAGAGTAAGGCAAGGCAAGGCAACTTTATTTATATAGCACTTTTCATACACAAGGCAGACTCAAAGTGCTTCACATATAAACATTGTCATACAATAAAATAAAATAATAGATAAGTAAAAGAAAAACATATGCAAAGAAATGGGTAGAATAGAAAAAGGCATTTTAGTATTAAAATAGAAAATAAAGGCAAAGTTAAGTTTTAGAAAGTGCAATGTATTTAAGATTTTAGCAGAAAGCTATAGCAAACATAAAAGTCTTCAGTCTTGTTTTAAAGGTGCTCAGAGTTGGGGCAAGTCTTAAATCCTCTGGGAGTTTATTCCAGCTATTTGTTGCATAGTAACTAAATCCTGCTTTCCCATGTTTTGTGTTTACTCTGGGGATAATTAACAGATTGGTCTCAGAGGATCTTAGTGGTCTAGAAGGCTGATGTAGTGGAAGCATATCAGTTAAGTATTTTGGGCCTAAACCATGTAGGGATTTATAGGTTAGCAACATGATTTTAAAATCAATTCTCTGATCTACAGGAAGCCAATGTAACGATTTCAGAGTTGGTGTAATATGATCAAATTTTTTGGTCTTTGTTAGAACTCTAGCAGCAGCATTCTGAACAAGCTGAAGCTTCCTCAGAGTTTGTTTTGGGAGACCTGTGAGGAGACCATTGCAGTAATCAAGCTTACTAGTGTTGGGAAAAATAACCTGCTGAGCACATATAAATATAGCTAACTCCCACCCTAGCTTGAGGAGCACAACACATGGCAGTCACGTTACAATATAGTCAACTTTTAACACATAACACAAACATGATAATATATAGTCAGGTCAAGGCCGGAGCTGAAGGCCCCATCTCCCAGGCCGACAGATTGTGGACACTCAGACAATGCACCAGTATCATCTCCAGAACGGGAGAGCCACATTAATTTATCACACAGGAGACATTTTGAGAGCTCTTCCCCGTTAGGAGGAACCAAGAGATACCTCTGCCCACACCAGGGGCCTGAGAGCCACATTAAATTATCACACACGAGACATTTCAGGGGGGCACTCCCCGTTTTAATTTATGACACCGGAGACACAAGGAACTCTCCCCTGTTACGAAGCTCTCTCAGGGCCTGGGAGCCAAAACACACAGAACCACACACACCTAAAACGCACACACCTCACCAAGAGGAAGATACAGCATAAGAGTGTGTCACACAGAGACTCTTCACCTTCTTCTGAAGCAGACCTTCCACGGAGGCGAAGCTCTGGACGAACCATCAGCGCTGATTAGGGACTTAGACATATTCGATTTCTCACGCTTTATGACTCTGTATAACCGTTGCCACTTTACTTAATAAATCCAAGGTCCTCGTGCCGACAGACTTTATTACCTCTCCGTCTCATTTTATCTGATCCAGTAACTAGACAGACCGTTTTTCCCTTCAATTTGGTGACCTCCGACGTGATTTTTTCTGAATTGAACACGCAACTGGGAAACGAGAGACGGAGAGCGGCACGACCTCGGGACCCCGGAGCACCGGACCGATTCCTGCAGTCTCACCTCGCGTACGCCCAACAAAAGGTAGGCAGAACCTGTTGATAAAATCCAAATTCTGCATAGTTATATAGGAACCACATTAGGAGGTGAGACTGTGAGAGCGGTTCGCTACGGGATATCTCGTGGGGACGAATAGAGTTACATTCCAGCATTGCCCCATAAACCCAATTGACCCTGAACGCGTGACACATCGAATATCGGCTCGTTGCATGGTGAAAGAATACCCTCGAGACCATAGGGCCTATAAGAATCGGTCATAGTGATACAAGACTACCGATGGCCGAATAATGTATGCCTGGGCCAAGAATGGAACCCGGAGGGATGCCTGGGCCGCGGGTGGAACCCAGAGGGAATGAGAAGAAAAAACTAGGGCCTATAATAATCGGTCATAGTGATACAAGACTACCGATGGCCTAGTAATAAATGCCTGGGCCAAGAATGGAACCCGGAGGGATGCCTGGGCCGCGGGTGGAACCCAGAGGGAATGAGAAGAAAGAGAAGGGCCTATAAGAATCGGTCATAGTGATACAAGACTACCGATGGCCAAGTAATGAATGTGTATTAAATAATTCTATGTGGTAAGAAGGTTAGAGTCCTTTATCAGGGTTAGATTCCCTTTGCAGAGGAAACAGTATGCCTGGGGCACGAGTGACACACAGAGAGACAGTGTGTGTGTGTGTGTGTAAGAGGCCCAGAGAGAGAGTGACGGAGTGGCTGTGTGTGTGTGTGTGTGTGTAAGAGGCCCAGAGAGAGAGAAGAGAACGAGCGTATTTGTGGGCCGGCGAAATATAGAAATAAATCAATCAATGATAACCCGGCTATGTGTGCAACGCTTACCTGCTTTGTTATGCCCAACGCTATTTTGCCGTGTCTGATTAGTGTGGGTGCGGGACACAGAACGAGAGGTCCGTTGATATGTTTCTGTGTGTGCGTCTGCGGGAGACAGAACGAGAGGTCTGTTGATATGTTTCTGTGTGTGCGTTTGGAGGAGACAGAATGAGAAAGGTCTGTTTAGGTGTGTGTGTGAGAGGGAGCGAGAGAGATAGCAAGGAGAGATAGCAAGGAGAGCTAAAGTCGAAGGACGATCGAGAGGGACCATTTTCCCTCTAGACAGTTGGAGGTAGCGATAGAGTGCGTGTTTTTCTAACAATGAACGGTTGTTTCAGGACCACGAGAAGGGGCTCTGTATGGTTTTCAGGCCCAGAGTGTAATCCCCTTTCCCATATGTGTAGTCCTCCCATTTGAGGTCCCCGTCCACCATATTTGAAGTCCTCTACTCCACCTCATGTTGTAGTTCCCCTCCCTAAAATTGTATGGAAGTTAGAACCTGTGAGGGTGTTTTGGTTCGGCCTGACGAGGCCTGTACCAATTTCGGTGGTCAGCTTCTAGTTTTGTGTATATAGAAATTTGGAAAGGGGGAGCAGTATTAAGTTATATATAATAAAGTGAAAAGTTATTTGTGAATGAAGGGACAGAAGGATCTTTTTGTGTGTGAGAGATAGTTATTAGGCCTTGTTCCATGATGGAGAGTTGAGGATGTTGCATTCCAGGCTTATCTGTTAACGGTCCTAGCTGCTGCTTGACCCTAAGGGGAGTGAGGAAGGGTGAGAGAGAGAGAACACATTTCCCCCCCCATTTGTCGAGCTACACCATTCAGGCAGTACAGAGAGACACACTAACACACAGTACAGAGAAAGGAAATAGAGTGTGTTCAACTGAAAGCGTGTGGTGGCCATACGCCATAAAATACCACATATCCAAGGAATGCAGGTAGAGCTCTGTTGAGTTTTCAGGCTTTGATCAATTTGTAGTTCCCTGTCTGCCATGTTTGAAGTTCCTTGTAGTCTCTGTCCATAGGTTTCACCTGAACAACCCCTCTGCTGGCCGAGAAAAGGAACTACCCATGGTTTCTCTCACACCCAGCCCCCAGAGCACACTCGCTTTCAAGGCGTTATGGCCGCACCCAACGTGGGTGGGAGACACAGAGAGAGAGAGAGAAGCCACATTCCACCCTTATCTGTTGTCTTGCACCAAACAGCACCCCGTACTGAGGAGGGAGAGAGAGCGTGTTCTCCTGAAGGAGGGAGAGAGTCACAGGGAGACACACAGTGGATATTCACATTATGGCTAATTTGTTTTAGTTTTAGTTTTGTTTTTTGTCTTCCTAGGACAACAGTTATCATTCATGATGATGAACATCGAAGTTCATGAGGAGGTTAGAAGGACAATAACGTTGATACTTTAATAGGACAACAGTGATGCGAATCTAATGCAATTGGACTAAAGAAGGTGTTGCTATCAACTAAGTGATTAATATTATTTTCACACAGGAAAGAATAATTGAATAGATATGGATATGATAAAGATGAGAATAATAATAAAAAATAATAAAACGTAATATTGATCAACTGTACAAGTAGGACAACACCTATTAAAATATGGGGTATATCTCTTTGGTCAAGGATGACAGGTGGATTAGCGCTACATCTGCTGGGAAGGGATCCTACATGCTATGTTGTCAATTTGGATTCGGAAGTAGTGGGTTTAACTTTCAAATGCCACTACTGCTGCTGCAAACACTTTAATAATTTTAACTCTGATAAATGACTTTTTGTTTTATAGTTTCCCTGAGGTGTATTCATTACGCACACACACTTGGCTGCATAGGGCAGTTGGGGCTGAAGACTCTGTCTCCATCCCTCCACTTTGCGATCTATACCACCATATGGGTGGGGATTGATTGTATCTTCCAGGTATGGCATCCTGCAGCGAGTCAGTATGGAAGGCTGGTTAGCCAACGACGGGTAAGATCCCACCTTGACACCCGGGACGACCTAAGGCAGGCACAGTCACGATTACTTGGCAGAGTCGCTGTGGGCACTGGCTTACTTGATCATGAAGTCACGAGCTGCAACAATCATAGGAAGTGCCGGGTGGGATGTAAGGTGGAGGAGGAACAGGAGTCAGATATGTCAGCTCTTGCAGCAGAGGTGGTCTTGGAACGGGGCATGTCGCGTTTTATTTTATTTTATTTTACCTTTGTGGTATAGAAGGCCACTAACGCATGTACGTTTTTTCGGTTTAGTGCATGACTTTGGAACAGCGTGGTTTCAGGCGGCTGATGGTAAACCCACCCATATTGGGCTTTGGATTTGGGCATACTGGTTTCGATTTCCCTTCCCAAAAGATTGGTTTCAGTTTGCTGATGCTTAAGGTTAGACGTTTCGACGTTGGTTGCACCAACGGCGTTCTTAGATTGGCTTATCATTTAATGCGCATGGTTTTGACCATTGCGCAAGGGGGGAGGTATTGAGGAGAATTAAAAAAATATATATATATATATAATAATAATAATAATAATTAGAAAACAAGGTTTTTCTTCACCATACTTGCAAACAATGATTGACATCCAGCTAAAATGAGTGTGAAATATATTAAAAAAAACAAAAAAAAAACACAGTGTTCAACAGATGGGTAGAAGCAGTCCCATCAAAAGACCAAAGTGCGGCTACAGTAATCAAGTTTCGGACTAGAGAAGGCATGACAAGGTTTGGAATTCCGTCAGAAATAAGTTCAGACAAAACGTTTATTCAGAGAACACTCAAACAAGTGATTCAACATTTGCATGTCAAATAAAGACTAGATTACGCCCCAATCCTCAACCACAAGGTATGGTGGAAAGAGTGAATGGGACGCTCAAGACAAAGAATTAACAACATTTGGGCAAGCACTAAATTGAATTGATGCACTACCACTGACACTAATGAGTTATCACATGAAAACTAACAGAACGACGCATCTAACCCCGCATGAAATGCTTAAGGGTCGACCCATGCCTTCACTTAACATTCAAGGGTCCCAAAAGGGACTTCCATTAGAATAATTAGAAATAGGATTAAGGAAAATATGTTTGAACATCTAACTGTTGTACATAAGTTTGTACTTCCAGCAAGAGAAACACAAAGTTCCAGGGCCAGAGGAGGAGCCAGATGCTGACACGCCCGGAGCCGACCAACTACCCAAGGATGATGCAATCAGATTTCGGCAGGGATGGATGGAGAGCCCAATGAGCGATGGGCGCTACAGGTGCAGCAGGAGCCATCCAAGCTTACCTGGGGATCGAGAGTTTGGACGAGGGACCACCAGAGGGGCCCGACCTGATCCGGCTGGAGAACATGGAACAGACCCCTGCCCCACTGTCCAAGAGCCCCCACGCAATGCAGCGCACCAATACATGAAGATCATCCGGCCCCGGCGTCCTGTTTCCACCACCGTATGCTGAAACCCCACCACCCCCCCCCGCCTGTGACGTGCTAGTAACCTCTCCAGGTGGGCTGCCCCATTCCCGTCCCCGCCAACGGCACCACCCCCCTCCCACCTGATGCACCCACGTCGCCCGGACCAGGGATCTGCGTTCCGGTACCAGGGGTTGCGGCCCGTTCCCTTAAGGCTTGAGGGCGCCCCTGGCTGTATTCGCTTCTGTACGCTGTTTTTAGCCGCTCCCATATCTAGGCCCGCGTCTACGCAACCGACGCCGGGAACGCAAATGTTGTTGTTTATATCGCTGTCCCACTAGATGGAGCTCGGGGATACACACGGGCGAGATTCCAGGGGCCTTGATTGCCCGTTTATCAGATGAGGTCCTGAGCGCAGTTGAATAAAAGGGTCTAATGCTCAGGTGGCGCCTTGCGACCACCTGCCCGTGATGACGCTCAGGACCATTCCGTGGTTTCTTAGTTGTTCCCGTGCCCCGGGCCTACCCTGGATACCCCATGCGTGTGATTGCTTATTGTTACACGACCAGTTAACTCCTCCTCACATCCTTAGTGTGTGGTCATCTAGGGATGGGTTGAGGGGGATTGCCATTCGTTGTGTACCTCATATCTTTCTGATATTATTATTGTTATTTAGGGACACGTTTCATGGTTGCATTTCTTTCCTGTGATTATTATTGTGTAGTGTCTGTGTGATTGTTGCATTTTTGTTATTGTTTACTGTTAGTCTTATTGTTGCTTTTTGCTGATACTGTTATTGTTCGGAGTTTGTTTTATTGTTGCAATTCGTTGTTATTATTATGGTTTGGTGTTGGTTTTGTTGTGTGGCCAGCTTTGTTGTTGGTTGTTGTTTTTTTTGGTATCGTTTGATATTTGTTTTAGTATTGTTGTATGCTTGTTGTATTTTTTTATTTTTTTATTTTTTTTCTCTTTTTTGTGTATTATCTGCGGCCAGTATTGTTGGTATTGTCTGCTCGCGATGTAAGGCCGGGGTGGATGCCACCCCCTAGGTGGGGTGTGTATGGCATACCCATGTCTGAAGCATGGGTAGCGTTTCTCCCACGTGGTTCCCCATACACCCGGTCCAGCGAGTTGTTTTAGTCCCATGCTCATGGTTGTTTGTTTTTATGGTCATTTGCCTTCTTTCTGTTATTTCTAATGGTGTTATGATGGTAGTCCCGTGCTGGAGTCCTATCCCTCGTACCCCAAATGAGTAAAAGTCGTCTTGCGACGACTTGAGGGGGATATGTTGGGAAAAATAACCTGCTGAGCACATATAAATATAGCTAACTCCCACCCTAGCTTGAGGAGCACAACACATGGCAGTCACGTTACAATATAGTCAACTTTTAACACATAACACAAACATGATAATATATAGTCAGGTCAAGGCCGGAGCTGAAGGCCCCATCTCCCAGGCCGACAGATTGTGGACACTCAGACAATGCACCAGTATCATCTCCAGAACGGGAGAGCCACATTAATTGGCGTTGCCAAGTGGCGTTGCCACTTTACTTAATAAATCCAAGGTCCTCGTGCCGACAGACTTTATTACCTCTCCGTCTCATTTTATCTGATCCAGTAACTAGACAGACCGTTTTTCCCTTCACTAGTGATAAAGGCATGTACAAGTTTTTGTAAGTCTTCGGTGGACATGAGCCCTCTAAGTCTTGCTATATTTTTAAGGTGATAATATGCCGATTTTGTAACTGATTTGATGTGACTGTCAAAATGTAAATCTGAATCCATGATAACCCCTAGATTTCTGGCTTTGATTGAGGTTTTCAGGGACAGAGAGTGAAGGTGTTGGGTTACTTTAAGCCTTTCCGTTTTAGAACCAAATACAATTATCTCTGTTTTGTCCTCATTTAGTTGAAGGAAATTTCGGCACATCCATTCCTTCACTTGCTCAATGCACTGGCACAGCAGATCTATGGGCCGATAGTCATTTGGTGATAGCGATACATAGATTTGAGTGTCATCAGCATAGCAATGATGGTCAATATTGTTATTTTGCATGATTTGCCCTAGTGGGAGCATGTAGATGTTGAATAAAGAGGGTCCTAAGATCGAACCTTGTGGGACTCCACATGTCACATTGGTTGATTCTGATACAAAGTCGCCAATGGAAACAAAGTAGTTCCTATTTTGTAGGTAGGACCTGAACCAATTTAAGACAGTGCCTGAAAGCCCCACCCAGTTTTCTAACCTTTCCAGAAGTAATGTATGGTCTACAGTGTCGAATGCAGCCCTGAGGTCAAGTAGCATTAGTATTGAGGTTTTGCCAGAGTCTGTGTTAAGACGGATGTCGTTTACAACTTTAATAAGGGCGGTCTCAGTGCTGTGCAGGGGTCGAAATCCTGATTGGAAGGTGTCATAGCAACCAGTTGATGCCAGGAAGTGATTTAGTTGCTGGAGGACAACTTTCTCAATGATTTTACTTATGAAGGGTAGATTTGATATTGGTCTGTAGTTGTTAATAATAGAGGCATCGAGGATCCGCTTTTTTAAAAGGGGTTTAATAACTGCAGTTTTCAAAGCTTTTGGGAACTTGCCTGACTGGAGAGAGTTGTTAAGTATCTGCAATATGTCTACTGCTAGGCAGTCGAAAACATTCTTAAAGAGGTTGGTAGGAATAGTATCAAGGCAACAGGTGGATGGCTTTAGTTGTGTCACAGTTTCCACAAGATTTTGAGAGTCTATAACATTAAAGCATGCCATCCTTGCCACGTAATTTTTGAACTCGTCAAGGTCTTTGCCTCCCTGAATGCATGGCATCCTAGTTTGCCACATTTGCAATATAACCACAGATTCCTCTCCCTCTAGCCCTTCCACTGTTCTCTCGTCCAGCAATCTGGTATCATCCCTGCCTCCTCATTTGCTCCAGCCACATTTGCCTTCAAAATATAAATCACATTACAGTACATTCATAAATACATAAATACACAAATACACATGTGATGGCACTTGCAGTTATCACACTCTAAAAACATCTCACTTCTTGTTCATGTCCTGCTTGTATATGGTCCTGTCCCATGTCCTCATCTTGCTCTGTCCCTGTTGCCTGCTCAACATCCTCCTGCTGCCCTATCCCTGATTATACGGTTTTATAAGGTTGCAAGCAAGTGCAACATATGTCTTCTCTTAGTCACTTAACCTCTTCGTTTCTTGCTCATTGCTCTGTGAATGAAATATGAAAGAAATGACATATGACGACGTACTGTTCAAACAGAGGCTTTTGCGCACCTTGGACAGGTGCTTCGCAAGTTCGTTGTTGGATTAACGTTTGTTGGTGGAATGGACAGTAGGCATCTTCACTGGGATAATATCCTTCGCACCTGTCCGACTACAGATGTGTGCAAAAGCGTCAGATCAGAAGTCAGATTGCCGTCAGTGTACGGGATAATTTACATTTAGATTGACGAATACCATAACAAAGAGTTTAATTTTAAGGACAGCCTACACATCTAGCATCGTAAATAGATTAGCACCTAACTATTCCGTGGCGGCTGTTAATCAAACAACACAATATATGCAGAACTTAAAACACCAATTGGTATATATATACTTTCTAATTTCTATATATATATACTTTCTATATACATCACAACTCCGTAGAAACTAGAAAACATAGAAACCTTTACCTTGATACGAGTAGATCCCCTCACAGCTTAGACATTTCGGTCCATCAGTGTCCTGTTCGTCGGTGTTCTTGAAGTAGTGAGCGCGTCAAGTTTAAGTTAAAGTCAGACGACGAGTTCAAGTTGAGGTCAAGCCATAGAGAAGACGTTGAAAGACCGCTGAAGACGTGTTAATGGTACAGTCCATTCAAGGGGTGTTTGAATTTTAATGTCAGTATATTACTCATAGTAAACATCGAACGCATTTAAGAAATAAGAAGACACTTTTAAACACGCAATTTGAAGAATAAATATATTATTCTCGGTACCCCCCAAAGTTTCATTTTAATGCCATTTGGGGGGTATCAAGTCTCAATCGGGACCGTCAGACCCCCCCGGTACCCCCCGTAATTCGAACACTGATCCCGGGCTTGTAGAGAAGATCACAACGCTGAGTATTTCCATAGTCCATTTGCTGCCGTTTTATTTGCAGCTTTAAATTATTTGCAATGGTTAGGCTACTTACCTCGTTTTTGTTTTTTTTAAACCGTTACATGCCTTGGTTCGACGTGATTTAAATTGTGAGATGCATATTTATTTTTGTAAGGAAAATGTGTTTTGAACGTTTGCAAAAATAACTAATGAATACTCTGATAACTCTGACTGTTTTGATGGAGAATAAGCATTACATGTTTGGTTGGTAATATTGCCGTTCATCATCAGGCCTATTCCTGCTGCAGATACGTTGCATTCTAAAAATAGATTTGATTTAACGAGTACTCGATTGATCCTCGAGGAATTCCTTCGATCACTCGAGTTTGGAATTTACTACTCGTGCCCATCCCTAGTAAAAACACATATTCAAGTTGAATGAGAATAATAATAATTCTGCCATAGTATTTATTTAAGGGGGGGGGGGGGGGGGGGGGATACGAGTATTTTGGCCATTCGTAGTGTTGATCAGCAGAGAAATAATTTGTCCGCAAAGACGGTGACGTCGCTTAGCAACGGAAGACACTGGGGTAGACAAGTCACCGGACTACTACCCATGCAAGTGAACGGAGCGTTCCACGGCATTGAGAAGACCTGTGTAATAAAGGCCTATAATATTTCTGTTTATGGCATAGATTTCTCCTCAGATTAGGCCAATAAACCAATGGTAAAATAAAAATAAAAACGCTCGATCAAAGGCCCGGCCCGAGTATAGTGGTGGGAAATATCGGCCCGACCCGGCCCGCGTCGGACTCGGGCAGAGAATCTAAACACTGGCTGGAACTATTTAGCAGGTGTCTGTAGGGCTATATCAGGAGTTAATGCACGCACTGCAGCCAATCAGAATACGAGTATTCCCCCAGACCGTGGTCTAAACAATATTATTCACGAGTTATAATCAACCCCTACACATCAATATTAATGATAACCCTGTGGAAATTGCAATAAGTGAGAGATACAATTTCGAGTATCTCTTGATTGAGCACACAGTTGTGTGACTCGTTTATTTAGTAAGAGAGAAACAGGATATCAAAACGTGCTGAAAGTAAACAAATCCCGCATGGGATCAGATGTCATGAGACGCTCGTAATCCTTAAAGGGACAGCGATCCCTGAACCACCAAGACAGTAAACAACATGCCTAACACAATTGAAAGAACAACACATAACAAAATACTGTAGGTGAATTATGTTACACTCACTACAACCCATTAAATACGGTATGATTTCTAGATGTCATGGATACGTCCGCTCGCGACACTGGACTTGCGATCGAGGCATTCATTCACATAGCCAAAAACAAGAGAATAGATGGCTAGATAAAATAAACATCAAGACATACAATTCTAAAAAGAACAGATGAAGCATCTACCCTTTTTTCCTTCGCGGTCTGCCTACAGAGCAGCGCACCTGCATTTAATATATCCGTGTATTGTCACAATTTCTCAGTATCAAAGGTGAAAGTAGAAACGGGTGGCCAAAAGCTGTAATTTGTTAGTTATCACAGACAATTTTCAACAATGAATGATCTGTACGGAGCTCCATAAGGGACATTAGGGAGAACGCTCCCGGACAGAACCTTAGTTTGGAAGTCGTGCTGACACGACAAATAGCCTACTTCCAATTGAAATACAAAATTTAGAAAATAGGCCTACGTGTCCCTGATCACGTTTCAATGGATTAAATAACGTGATAGTGTCACGTATTTTCGTGAGACCATGTTCGAGCGTGTGCATGGGTTGAATTGCGTGTGTCTCGCGCCGAATGCATGAGACATGAGAGCCCTGTACTTACGTGACACAAACCAGCACCGCAAACGTTCTCTCCCGCTTGAGATGACGTCTTTCTTTATAGGTTCATGGCTCTGATGCGCCGATTTCCCATGCTGATATCCCCGGAGATTCTCGGGCATCTTTGACAATTTGGCTATAGATTGTCTCATTACACGCTAAATAATATAATTATAGCCTAATTATATATATAGCCTATATATATATAGGCAATATATATAATTAGGCAATATATATGTAAGGGATAATGCCCGACGAGGTGTCCATTATGTAAGGCAGGGGTGCCCAACCAGTCGATCGCGGTCTACCAGTAGATCGCCGACAGATCCCAAGTCGATCGCGAGGGGTGAAGAAAAAAAAAAAAAAAAAAGTTTTTTTTTTTATTTTTTTTTTTAATAAAATTAAATTTGCGCGGGACATATACGTGCGGTAGCGCATGTGCTGTTAACAGCAGTTGAAAGCCGTCAACAGTAGTTACACACTCCTAAACGTTGGCATGGCTGAGGGGAAACAAGCTAAGACCTACCATTTTCACCCTGAGTGGGAGGAAGATTATTGATTATCGTTGAGAAGGTGCCGTGCGCAGACGGAATGAAACCCCCACTGAAGTCCGTAGGTTCACGATACAACCCCCCCCCCCCCCCCCCCCCCCCCGTCAACAATTGTTCTCTACACCCCCCCCCGCTTGAAGGTAGGTTTGCTGGTAGATCTCAGGAGGTTGGCTACTTGAAAAGTAGATCTTGGGTCAAAAAAGGTTGGGCACCCCTGATGTAAGGGATAATGCCCGACGAGGTGTCCATTATCAGGAATGAATGGACGACGTGGAGGTGTCACGTTAAAATTGTACCGGGGGCGAAAATTGTACCGGCCTACGTCATCGTTTGTTTACATCCTGACAACCTGACAACCTGCCCGGCAACAGATGACGCAATGCAGAAAACATGTTTCCAAACGACGAAATAACATAATACAGATAGCGGATCGCTATCTGTATTATGATAGATAGCGATAACACTTGTTTTTACTTTATATTTGTATTGTATTTAATTGTTTAATCGAAACAATAAAAAAAATTGCCCGCAAAACGGGCGATCGCGTCAAATGACGCGTCAAATCACGTAGGAAGGTTCTTGAACATTCTAGACTATGAAACCTGCTTAAAACACTCAGTTTACTAGCTAAATTCGATTAAACAATTCAATACAATACAAATATAAAGTAAAAACAAGTGTTATCTAGCGATCTGTTATCTGTATTATGTTTCAAGAACCCTCCTACGTCATTTGACGCGATCGCCCGTTTCGCGGGCAAAACATTTGTCATTTGACGCGATTGACCGTTTCGCGGGCAAATTTTTTTATTGTTTCGATTAAACAATTAAATACAATACAAATATAAAGTAAAAACAAGTGTTATCGCTATCTATCATAATACAGATAGCGATCCGCTATCTGTATTATGTTATTTCGTCGTTTGGAAACATGTTTTCTGCATCGCGTCGTCTGTTGCCGGGCAGGTTGTCAGGATGTAAACAAACAATGACGTAGGCCGGTACAATTTTCGCCCCCGGTACAATTTTAACGTGACAGAGGCGTGAACCGTCCGACGAGAAGCGGAGGACGGTTGCCTCCGCGAAGTCCATTAATTCCTGATAATGGACACCTCGAAGGGCATTATCCCGCTTATACCACGGTCACTTACCAACGGTGACCAAATTAAGACCATTATATTTTCATGCGTTTTACAATCTGAATATAAAGTTTTCCACAAAACATACATTTGTTTCCCTGGTTACGCCTGAGGGTCCGACTAATACCCGGAACCACCATTACACGCCCGT
The DNA here is from genome assembly GCF_026213295.1 of Gadus chalcogrammus. NCBI lineage: Eukaryota > Metazoa > Chordata > Actinopteri > Gadiformes > Gadidae > Gadus > Gadus chalcogrammus. The sequence continues at coordinate 28,111 of NW_026613595.1, forward strand.
TGGGTTCTCATGCAACGGAAACGTTGTTCACTCCTCCAGTAATGACCATAGCTACGACTTTAGAACGGGAGGTAGCGGGAGGTATTATAGTCCGCTGAGCTTTGTTTTGTTTCCCGTTGCTATGGTTACTACTATTTTAGAGACTCTCCCTCTTTGTCCCTCCCTCTCTCTCTTTCTCTCTCTCGTACCGTTTTGTGGAGCACGTTAATTGTCTGAGAACACTCCCATTCAGAATGCATTGGTTTACATTTCGTTCTGTGTAGCACGCAAAAAGTCGGACTATCGTGCTCTGGAACACGCTTCAATAGATTAACGTTCGTGCGCATTTGCACGAAATCGTGTGATACCGGGTTGGAAGTATAGCTAATGAATGTATGCTATGCTAAAGAGAGCGCATCTCTAATGTAAACTGTTTATATTTCCAACAGATATGTTGTAATACACACTAGCGAAATGTTTAGTAGACCGTAGACTTTGCCCTGTTACATTAATAGGGAACATTGAAGTTGACCATGGCTAAGGGTGTTGATGATTTTGTATGTGGACGAGCCAGTGTTTAAGATCGCGGGCGGCGATAGCGATGACGCGGCTAAATAAATAAGCTAGTCACGTCCTGTGTGGGGTTATGGTTAGTGTAATAACTGTTTGTTGCTATGTGTGGGAGGGTGCAGGGAGTGATGACTGTTTGATTCATGATGAACCGAGTGAATGTGTCGGGAGACGGAATAAGCCGTGGTTATTGATGAACGGGGCCGAGCTAATCCCCGCTAGTATGCTAATGCTAAGGCTAATAGCCGTTGGGTATTTCCTCCCGGTCATGACAGTTAAAGGGACAGTTCGGTGTCTGAATAAGAGTGTAATAGAGTCTGTGTTGAAATGCATTTGTTTTGGTGTCTTTGAGAGCATTGTTAGAATAAAACAGGTGCTGACTGTGGGTTACAGAAGAGTTATATTAGGCTACGGCAGTGCACAGGTGTAGTTCATAAAGGTTTAACAACAAGAAAGCAGTAATAATAAATAGTGATTAATCAGAGTAATAACACCAGGTTATACAGTGATTCAGTCAGGAGTAATGTTATTTTAATGTTCTAGGTCATTTTAGTTTATGCATTTATGTTTACCTTTACTTACAGTCTGTTTAAAGAGGTAATTCTACACTTAAAAGAGACGGTATTTTCATAGCTGAGGGTACATGCTAAAACTTACCTGTGGGCCCTGTAATAGTAAAGTGAACATGTA
>NW_026613596.1:0-25524 GCF_026213295.1 Gadus chalcogrammus
TTTATGTCTTATTTTTGAAAGAACAAATAAATAAATAAAATCAAGAACAAATTAAGAAATAAATCAATTGCATCAGATAGATTTGAATAAATTATCACACACACGTATTAAATACGTTTATAAATAATTCATTGTTATTAGTTTGCATGTAACAAGGTTGGCTATAAATAAATTAAAAAAAATATGTGAGTCTTCCACCGGAAGCGCTCACATATTTTATTTTTTAGTATTTGCGTGCACTTCCTCTGACCGTCACCGCCGGAGCCCAGGAGGAGAAGAGCGGGAGACTAACAGACTGGAGCACGGTAACACTGAGTTGTGAATGTAAGTAGTCAACATAAAACTTTCTTGAATGTTTGTTTCTGGAGGTTCAACGTGTTTTTAAAACGGACGAAGTGAGTCACGTTTGCAATGTAAACGGTTAACCGTTAGGTTAGCAAGCTAGCATGGAGTTAGCTTCTGAAAGCAGAAGCTAACTTCACATGTCCCAGTTAACGCCGGAGCCTATCGGCTCGGCCATAACTGTTTCGCGCGCATCTCCCGCTACATATAGGCAGGCCGACCATAAACCTCGTATTATTGATCGTGCCAGCCCTTCGTTGCCTTTTGAAAGGCAACCTCGCCCGGCTAATCAGCCCCGCCCGCCTCCATCGCAGGCCGCGGCGAGTGGCCAGCAATGGCCTCGGGCAGCGGGCTCATGGGGCGTACCACTGTTCTCCATGCCCTTCCTGTGTATCTACGTGAGGAAGTCTCTGGATTTTTCAGAACATGTGTGGTAAGTCCAAGTAAAGCGATATCATGCCTATTATATGTAAATTAACCAGTTCATATTTCATTCATTTCCACACACTAGAATTCCTGTATATGTACCAGTATTTCAACTTCAAACCTCTGGCAAGATGTTCATAAGTGTCATTTTGGGCCCATTACAGCATCAAAAAAAATCAACTGCAAAGAAAAGTAGCAGTCATTAGCCTAACAGTGGAACACATAAAGTCATTTCACTTTCTCAGCAATGAGAGCACAACGCAACAGAATGAACAGGAGTCTTTCAGACTTGTGTATTTCTTGTTATTTATATGACCTCCAGACCCCCTTTTTGGGTTTGGAATGCAAATGTTCAGCCCCCCCTCAAATAAATTCCACCAGCCGCCACTGCACCCTAGCCATCCAACATGCATATCTGAGAATCAGGCCTCTCTTTAATAATGACAAAAAGTTATGAGAGAAATACACATTCACTTTTTGTTATCTCATAAGCGGCGTGGTGCCGGCTCCTTTTGACCTTTTGACCCCAGACTTCAAAAACGTGGCCACAGGCTACACACCTTAAGCCCAAATGTACACCTCCATCCCACAAAAAATGGGGACTAGAAACTAACCTCTGTCTTATGTACATTTACTGTACTGCCCGGTCGGACCCCCGGTCGGACCCCGAGGGCAGGAAGGGGGGGCCTGCCCTCTGGGTCTGACCGGGCCAAGTTTCGGGCAGGAAGGGCCCCCCCCCTTCCTGCCCTCGGGGTCCAACCGGGCCAAGTTCGGTGTGGGGGTCCCAGTTAGGCCCTAGAATAAGGTATTCAAATTTCAGGGCGGTAGGACCTTCCTATATCAAAAACTGTTATTCCACCACATTCTGAACCATTAGGTCTTGCATGCAACACTTCTGAGGGGCTTTGTCCAAATGACAGTCCATTTGGGAAAACTTTTTTTCTCTAAGGGCTAGAACTCCAAATCTCGGATATGTCGTTCTCGGCAAAGTCATCTCACTTTCTCAGCAATGAGAGCACAACGCAACAGAATGAACAGGAGTCTTTCAGACTTGTGTATTTCTTGTTCTTTATATGACCTCCAACTGTAATCAAAATTGCCACAGCCATAGTTTCAGTAAATGTGATTATTGAGCTCCTGCGTCACGTGACTTTTGGTTGTCGGACGCCATTTTGGCAGTAAACATGACGACCAGCGCCAGCAGCCTTCAAGAGTTCCTACCGAGCGAGTATACGTGCCATTTTAGTTTAGATGAAATTCGTTTTATACTGGAAAATTACATAGTTTAAATATAAGTGACCCATATAACGCTCCTGGGGTGCTTTTCAAGAGCATAACATCCAACAAAGATTATTTACCTGACTTGCGCTACGCTGACATCCACAGCTATCTGGTAAATTTCCCCTCAGTCTACACTGGGGACTCCCTCAGAGCTTACAAAGGCTTGGATGCTTATAAATGGTGTCAGTCCGGCTTTGTAACTCAACTTCAACTGTGGAGTCTTGCATCCAAAGACTTCGGTATCATCACTGCAAGGGTAAGTATTAAATTATCCCAGTTTGATAGACAGTGTCACGTTAGCATTGTTTGTTTATTAGCTTGACTAGGTACGGCAGTGTCACGTTAGCATGTTTGTTTATTATCTTGGGTAGCTACTGCAGTGCATCTGTAACTTGCTAGTTTGTGTTTTTGAATGTACCCTACCCAACCTAAGTGGCTGTCATTTTCAACCTTAATTTATATTTTTTGAATTTCATACATAGGTTAATCACTCCCAACGGCTGAATGACAGTCAACTGAAGCCATGGGTGGTGGTGAGGAACGACGGTGTAGTAATGGGAGCCCACTGTAACTGCACAGCAGGACTTGGGGAGAGTTGTTCTCATGTGTCAGCTGTGCTCTTCAGACTGTGGGAAAAAAACAATGCAAGGCATGAGGAGATCAGCTGCACGTCCAAAAAATGCAAGTGGATCTCTCCCAGTGAGGATGCTGGGAAGAATGTGGAGTACCAACAGGGAAAGGACATCATATTCAACAGTAGTCAACAAAATAAAAAGGGGAATTCCACCAAGGGTACATCTGCGCCCCCATCTTTCCCACCCCTGACTGCTGCTGAGCAAGCGCAGTTCTACCAAAACCTCTCTCAGTGTCGGACTCAAGATGGGAAGTCCTGCAGACCTGCTGTTCTGTCAGTTGTTCCCGGGTATGCCACAACCTATGTACCAAAGGCTGTCAAGCTTGATTTACCTGAACCCCTTACCAGTTTGTACGACAATGAGGGGAAAAACGATCTGTCTAGTTACTGGACCAGATAAAATGAGACGGAGAGGTAATAAAGTCTGTCGGCACGAGGACCTTGGATTTATTAAGTAAAGTGGCAACGGTTATACAGAGTCATAAAGCGTGAGAAATCGAATATGTCTAAGTCCCTAATCAGCGCTGATGGTTCGTCCAGAGCTTCGCCTCCGTGGAAGGTCTGCTCCAGAAGAAGATGAAAAGTCCCTGTGTGATACATTCTTATGCTGTATCCTCCTCTCGATGAGGTGTGTGCGTTTGAGGTGTGTGTGGTTCTGTGTGTTTTTGCTTGACCTTGGCTCCCAGGCCCTGGTATATGCCTCCTAACGGGGGAGAGCTTCGGAGTGTCTCCTGTGTGATAAATTAATGTGTCTCTCCCGTTCTTGAGGATGACTGGTGCATTGTCTGAGTGTCTACCATTTGCCTGCTTGGGAAATGGGGCCTTTGCTCTGGCCTTGACCTGACTATATTATCATTTTGTGCTATGTGTTAAAAGTTTAGAGCAAGAGTTGACTATATTGTAATGTGACTGCCATGTGATGTGCTCATCAGGCTAGGGTAGGAGTTAGCTATATTTGTAATGTACATGTGATGTACTCAGCAGGTTATTTTTCCCAACATATCCCCCTCAAGTCGTCGCAAGACGACTTTTACTCATTAGGGGTACGAGGGATAGGACTCCAGCGCGGGACTACCATTAGAAAAACAGAAGGAAGGCAAAATTATCATAAAAACAAACAACCATGAGCATGGGACTAAAACAACTCGCTGGGCCGGGTGTATGGGGAAACCACGTGGGAGAAACGCTACCCCTGCTTCAGACATGGGTATGCCATACACACCCCACCTAGGGGGTGGCATCCACCCCGGCCTTACATCGCGAGCAAACAATACCAACAATACTGGCAGCAGATGATACACAACAAAACCAACACCAAACCATAACAACAACAACAAAATGCAACAACAAAACTAACAGTAAACAATAACGATATAAACAAAAATGCAACAATCACACAAACACTACACAATAACAATCACAGGAAAGAAATGTAACCATGAAACGTGTCCCTAAATAATAATAATAATATCAGAAAGATATGAGGTACACAACGAATGGCAATCCCCCTCAACCCATCCCTAGATGACCACACTAAGGATGTGAGGAGGAGTTAACTGGTCGTGTAACAATAAGCAATCACACGCATGGGGTATCCAGGGTAGGCCCGGGGCACGGGAACAACTGAAACCACGGAATAGTCACGGGCAGGTGGTCGCAAGGCGCCACCTGAGCATTAGACCCTTTATTCAACTGCGCTCAGGACCTCAATTGATAAACGGGCAATCAAGGCCTCTGGAATCTCGCCCGTGTGTATCCCCGAGCTCCATCTAGTGGGACAGCGATATAAACAACAACATTTGAGTTCCCGGCGTCGGTTGCGTAGACGCGGGCATAGATATGGGAGCGGCTAAAAACAGTGAAGCGTACAGAAGCGAATACAGCCAGGGGCGCCCTCAAGCCTTAAGGGAACGGGCCGCAGCCCCTGGTACCGGAACGCAGATCCCTGGTCCGGGCGACGTGGGTGCATCAGGTGGGAGGGGTGTGGTGCCGTTGGCGGGGACGGGAATGGGCAGCCCACCTGGAGAGGTTACTAGCACGTCACAGGCGGGGGGGGGGAAGGGGGGTGTGGTGGTGGGGTTTCAGCATACGGTGGTGGGGCCCGCTTGCAGTGGCTGGGATGGGGAAAGGGGGGGGGGGGGGGGGGGGTCACGTGATCTTCATGTATTGGTGCGCTGCATTGCGTGGGGGCTCTTGGACAGTGGGGCAGGGGCCGGATGATCTTCATGTATTGGTGCGCTGCATTGCGTGGGGGCTCTTGGACAGTGGGGCAGGGGCCGGATGATCTTCATGTATTGGTGCGCTGCATTGCGTGGGGGCTCTTGGACAATGGTGCAGGGGTCTATTCTATGTTCTCCAGCCAGATCAGGTCGGGCCCCTCTGGTGGTCCCTCGTCCAAACTCTCGATCCCCAGGTAAGCTTGGATGGCACCTGCTGCACCTGTAGCGCCCATCGCTCATTGGGCTCTCCATCCATCCTGTGAAGGGGTCATTAATGCCGGAGCTCTCTGCCAAATCTAATCTGAGGCACTGTAACCCTGCCAGCACCCTGGCCACCGACCCATCCGGTGCTGTGTTATTGGGGATAAAAGTACAACATGTCGTCATCATCCCACACACCCCTCCTTGCTCTGCCAATAGCATCTATATCTATATAGTCCCTTGACCTTATCCGTGGAAAAATTGACAAAACGTTGCTGATTATAGTATATACTATTTATCCAATCAACATTTTTGTTAATAGTGGACCACCAAAACAGGACTGATTCAAACTCTGCCGAAATCTGATTGCATCATCCTTGGGTAGTTGGTCGGCTCCGGGCGTGTCTGCATCTGGCTCCTCCTCTGGCCCTGGAACTTTGTGTTCTCTTGCTGGAATTACAAACTTATGTACAACAGTTAGATGTTCAAACATATTTTCCTTAATCCTATTTCTAATTACTCTAATGGAAGTCCCTTTGGGACCCTTGAATGTTAAGTGAAGGCATGGGTCGACCCTTAAGCATTTCATGCGGGGTTAGATGCGTCGTTCTGTTAGTTTTCATGCGATAACTCATTAGTGTCAGTGGTAGTGCATCAATTCAATTTAGTGCTTAATGTTGTTAATTTTTTTTCTTGAGCGTCCCATTCACTCTTTCCACCATACCTTGTGGTTGAGGATTGGGGCGTAATCTAGTCTTTATTTGACATGCAAATGTTGAATCACTTGTTTGAGTGTTCTCTGAATAAACGTTTGGTCTGAGCTTATTTCTGACGGAATTCCAAACCTTGTCATGACTTCTAGTCCGAAACTTGATTACTGTAGCCGCACTTTGGTCTTTTGATGGGACTGCTTCCACCCAGCTGTTGAACACTGTTTTGTTTTGTTTTATATTTCACACTCATTTAGCTGGATGTCAATCATTGTTTGCAAGTATGGTGAAGAAAAACCTTGTTTTCTAATTATTATTATTATTTTTTCTTTATTATTATTATTATTATTATTTTATTATTTTTTTCTCCTCAATACCTCCCCCCTTGCGCAATGGTCAAAACCATGCGCATTAAATGATAAGCAAATCTAAGAACGCCGTTGGTGCAACCAACGTCGAAACGTCTAACCTTAACCATCAGCAAACTAAAACCAATCTTTTGGGAAGGGAAATCGAAACCAGTATGTCCAAATATGGGTGGGTTTACCATCAGCCGCCTGAAACCACGCTGTTCCAAAGTCATGCACTAAACCGAAAAACGTACATGCGTTAAATGCGGTAAAATAAAATAAAATAAAACGCGACATGCCCCGTTCCAAGACCACCTCTGCTGCCAGAGCTGACATATCTGACGCCTGTTCCTCCTCCACCTTACACCCCACCCGGCACTTCTTATGATTGTTGCAGCTCGTGACTTCATGATCAAGTAAGCCAGTGCCCACAGCGACTCTGCCAAGTAATCGTGACTGTGCCTGCCTTAGGTCGTCCCGGGTGTCAAGGTGGGATCTTACCCGTCGTTGGCTAACCAGCCTTCCATACTGGCTCGCAGCAGGATGCCATACCTGGGCCCTGTACCACGAAGCTCGCTTAGAGGGTTAGCGAGGTATGTTGAGCTCCAAGCCTGGGTTAGTACCACGAAAGTCGATCTCTTTTAGCGTCGCTGTATCACCATGGTGACTTATGCTCGCAACCAAACCTGGTCGGGAGCAGTTTTTCGGCTTAGTCTAGCCGGAGATCGGCTACTTAAATCGGCGTGCGCAGCCTCCTAGCCCCTCCTCTGACAATGGCGTCACCATTTCTGGGTGTTCCCGTGGACCTCTGCGCACTTCTCGTACAGGCGTCTCCGGAGACAGAGGGTTTTACGGGACAAACGGATCCCCTGGCATTGTCTGACGATATTCAGATTTCAGACTTTATTGTCATTGTGCAAACAACGAAATTGGGGTTCTTCATGAGATACAGATTCTCATAAGAGGGTGTTCGTTATTGATCGTCCTTTTGGACCTTATGTAGACAATGCTTACTGTTGCGCATTGTGTCTCCGTGACAGAGTGCTAGAGTGGAGGGAGCGCGTCAGTCTTGAATATCTGCGCGGGGGGTTCGACTCCCAAGTGACGTGAATTTATGTGAAGCTTAAAAAGTCCCAATTATCATGCATATGGAATGCTTATTCACTAAAGCTTATGGAATTATATTTTTGTGCTTATTTCGAACTTGAACCCATATTTTAAAGGCCGTGCTGGCACCACATCTATGGGGGTAAAAACATTTCTTACATAGGGTGTATTTAAAGTGAATTCCCTAAATGATAGAATAAGGCAGGATGGACATTGCTTCATCAAAATCATCATCATTCTATTTGGATTAATGGCGAACAATTCTGCATTTGGCATAGTTATTTTACAGACAATATGCAGAATATTTTCACTATACGCATATAGACTGCTTGATCTATCGTAAAGGTGAGAAAAATGACGCAAAAAAACGCCCCTTTCACGTGAACGCGCACTGAACCTAAAGCGGAAAACCTGGTTCAACTAATTGAATCTAAAGTGAGCTTTGTGGTACATTTAACTCTGTTTGCGAGTTGCGGCTCTGTCGAGCCAGGTTTTCCAAGAAAGCCTGGGTATGTTCAGCGAGCTTCGTGGTATAGGGCACTGGGTAACAATCAATCCCCACCCATATGGTGGTATAGATCGCAAAGTGGAGGGATGGAGACAGAGTCTTCAGCCCATCTGTTCTATGCAGCCAAGTGTGTGCGTATTGATACACATCACGGAAAACTATAAAACAAAAGGTAATTTATCAGAGTTAAAATTATTAAAGTGTTGCAGCAGCAGTAGTGGCATTTGAAAGGTAAACCCACTACTTTCCGAATCCAAATTGACAACATAGCATGTAGGATCCCTTCCCAGCAGATGTAGCGCTAATCCCCGTCATCCTTGTCCCAAGAGATTGACCCTATATTTTAATTGGTGTAGTCCTATTGTACAGTTTATCAAGATTACGTTTTTACTTTATGTACATAATATTTTTTTGTAATATTATCCTCATCTTTATCATATCCATATTATTCAATTATCGTTCCTGTGTGAAAATATAATAACTAGAACTGCAAGCAGTTATGCAGGGGTACAAGAAGTGTGCATTTCGCCGGCACAACGCGACAAGAAATGTGCATTTCGCCGGCACATCGCGAAGCATGTGTTTCAAAACGCTACCCTGAACCTGTGGATACAAAGATTTGACTGTGGTAGGAGTAGCGAGAAGTCAGTTGTAGCGTTTTTGCGGCGAAATTTTGTAGAAGATATACAATTTCCTCGTTTATTGCGCCCCCTAATGGCGGAATTTTCCGAAATTTTTATCGAACGTCATTAAGGTTAGCACCAACATGTGTGTAGAATTTGGACTCGATCCGATGTCTAATTTTGGATTTTTTTTGTAGTTTTGATTTTCCACGTCTAATTTAGCTAATATACCAATATTCAAAATGCTATCCGTTTCGTCGTCGAAGGTCGGATCAAAAAACTGTTATGATTACTTTGCGTGTGCGTCTGAAGATGTCGTGTGCAAAGTTTTGTGTCGATTGGTCAAGAAATGTGGGAAGGAGTAGGGAAAAAAACAGTTTTGCGGTTTTCGCGATTTTGCGAAAAAAATTATAGACGCAAATGGGCGTGGCCTAGGCCAAAAGATGCAGCAGACTCCAGTGAATCTGTGTGTACGAGGTTTGAATGTGGGAGGTTCGGTGTGGGAGTTATAGCCCCAAAACGCATTTTCCCTTGGTATAGCGCCACCTAGTGGCCGGCGTGTCTGGATTTTGTTATCTGAGTAGCGGTGCCGGACCTGGATCTAGTCATGCAATTGGCGTGTCGGCACCATTTACGGTTTGGGCTGTGGACCCACTTTTAGCGCGGGAAGTATAATAACTAGAACTGCAAGCAGTTATGCAGGGGTCCAAGAAGTGTGCATTTCGCCGGCACAACGCGACAAGAAATGTGCATTTCGCCGGCACATCGCGAAAGCATGTGTTGAAACGCTACCCTGAACCTGTGGATACAAAGGATTTGACTGTGGTAGGAGTAGCGAGAAGTCATTGTAGCGTTTTTGCGGCGAAATTTTGTAGAAGATATACAATTTCCTCGTTTATTTGCGCCCCCTAATGGCGGAATTTTCCGAAATTTTTATCGAACGTCATTAAGGTTAGCACCAACATGTGTGTAGAATTTGGACTCGATCCGATGTCTAATTTTGGAATTTTTTGTATTTTTGATTTTCCACGTCTAATTTAGCTAATATACCAATATTCCAAATGCTATCGTTTCGTCGTCGAAGGTCGGATAAAAAAACTGTATATGATTCCTTTGCGTGTGCGTCTGAAGATGTCGTGTGCAAAGTTTTGTGTCGATTGGTCAAGAAATGTGGGAGGAGTAGCGAAAAAAACAGTTTTGCGGTTTTCGCGATTTAGCGAAAAATATTCATAGACGCAAATGGGCGTGGCCTAGGCCAAAAGATGCAGCAGACTCCAGTGCATCTGTGTGTACAAGTTTTTGGACTCTGGGAGGTTCAATGTGGGAGTTATAGCCCCAAAGGTGTTTCTCCTTGGTATAGCGCCACCTAGTGGCCGGCATGTCTGGATTTTGTTATCTGAGAGCGGTGCCGGGTACTGGTTCTAGTCATGTATTAGCGCGTGTGCACCATTTACGGTTTGGGCTGTGGTCCACAAGTACGGGGGGAAGAATAACTAGAACTGCAAGCAGTTATGCAGGGGTCCAAGAAGTGTGCATTTCGCCGGCACAACGCGACAAGAAATGTGCATTTCGCCGGCACAACGCGAAGCATGTGTTGAAAACGCTACCCTGAACCTGTGGATACAAAGGATTTGACTGTGGTAGGAGTAGCGAGAAGTCAGTGTAGCGTTTTCGCGGCGAAATTTTGTAGAAGATATACAATTTCCTCGTTTATTGCGCCCCCTAATGGCGAAATTTTCCGAAATTTTTATCGAACGGTCAATTAAGGTTAGCACCAACATGTGTGTAAAATTTGGACTCGATCCGATGTCTAATTTGGAATTTTTTGGTATTTTTGATTTTCCACGTCTAATTTAGCTAATATACCAATATTCAAAACTGCTACCGTTTCGTCGTCGAAGGTCGGATCAAAAAACTGTATATGATTTCTTTGCGTGTGCGTCTGAAGATGTCGTGTGCAAAGTTTGGTGTTGATTGGTCAAGAAATGTGCGAGGAGTAGCGAAAAAACAGTTTTGCGGTTTTCGCGATTTAGCGAAAAAAAATTATAGACGCAAATGGGCGTGGCCTATACCAAAAGATGCAGCAGACTCCAGTGAATCTGTGTGTACAAGGTTTTGAATGTGGGAGGTTCGGTGTGGGAGTTATAGCCCCAAACGCGTCTTTCCTTGGTATAGCGCCACCTAGTGGCCGGCGTGTCTGGATTTTGGTAGTCTGCTTAGAACTCAGGGACCTGGATCTAGTCATGCAATTGCGTGTCGGCACCATTTACGGTTTGGGCTGTGGACCCACTTCTAGGGGGGAATAATAAACTAGAACTGCAAGCAGTTATGCAGGGGTCCAAGAAGTGTGCATTTCGCCGGCACAACGCGACAAGAAATGTGCGTTTCGCCGGCACAACGCAAGCATGTGTTTAAAAACGCTACCCTGAACCTGTGGATACAAAGTATTCGACTGTGGTAGGAGTAGCGAGAAGTCAGTGTAGCGTTTTCCGCGGCGAAATTTTGTAGAAGATATACAATTTCCTCGTTTATTGCGCCCCCTAATGGCGAAATTTTCTGAAATTTTTATCGAACGACATTAAGGTTAGCACCAACATGTGTGTAGAATTTGGACTCGATCCGATGTCTAATTTTGGATTTTTTGGATTTTTAATTTCCACGTCTAATTTAGCTAATATACCAATATTCAAAATGCTACCGTTTCGTCGTCGAAGGTCGGATCAAAAAACTGTATACGATTCCTTTGCGTGTGCGTCTGAAGATGTCGTGTGCAAAGTTTGGTGTCGATTTGGTCAAGAAATGTGGGAGGAGTAGGGAAAAAACAGTTTTTGCGGTTTTCGCGATTTAGCGAAAAATATTCATGGACGCAAATGGGCGTGGCCTAGGCCAAAAGATGCAGCAGACTCCAGTGAATATGTGGGTACAAGTTTTTGACTGTGGGAGGTTCGTTGTGGGAGTTATAGCCCCAAACGCATTTTCCCTTGGTATAGCGCCACCTAGTGGCCGCGTCGTGTCTGGATTTTGTCGTCTGCATAGTCTTCACAGACCTGGATCTAGTCATGCAATGGCGTGTGTGCAACATTTACGGTATGGGCTGTATTCCCACTTTCTTGGTAGGAAGTATAATAATAATAATAAGAAAAATCCCTACAAAAACAATAGGGATCCAACCTGTTGGCTTGGACCCCTAATAATAATAATCCTTACAAAAACAATAGGGATCCAACCTGTTGGCTTGGACCCCTAACTAGAACTGCAAGCAGTTATGCAGGGGTCCAAGAAGTGTGCATTTCGCCGGCACAACGCGAAGCATGTGTTCGAAATTGAGGAACGGCGTATGCCAAAAGATGCAGCTGACTCCAGTGAATCTGTAGATATAACGTTTTTGATTGTGGGAGCTTCGGTGTGGGAGTTATAGCCTAAAACGCGTTTTCAGAACATTCCATTGGCCAGTTAGGAGATATATTGATTTCGTCGTTTATTTGCGCCCCCTTGTGGCGAAATTTTCCAAAGACAATTTTCCTTTCTCAAATAACTCCCGCCCACATTAATAATTCTTGGCCATATTTTTTATATAGACTCGGGTTTGCCCCTTGATGGTTCCCTTATAGTTTGAAGAACATTCTTTGGCCAATTAGAAGATATACAATTTCCTCGGTTATTGCGCCCCCTAATGGCGAAATATTCCGAATTCTTTATTGAACTCCATTAAGGGTTAGCACCGACATGTGTGTAGAATTAGGACTCGATCCGATGTCTACTTTTGTATTTTTTGTATTTTTGATTTTCCACGTCTAATTTAGCTAATAAACAAATATTCAAAATGCTACCGTTTCGTTGTCGAAGGTCGGATCAAAAAAGTGTTGATGATTTCTTTGCGTGTGCGTCTGAAGATGCCGTGTGCAAAGTTTGGTGTCGATTGGTCAAGAAATGTGGGAGGAGTAGGGAAAAAAACAGTTTTGCGGTTTTCGCGATTTAGCGAAAAATATTCATGGACGCAAATGGGCGTGGCCTAGGCCAAAAGATGCAGCAGGACTCCAGTGCATCTGTGTGTACAAGGTTTTGAATGTGGAAGGTTCGGTGTGGGAGTTATAGCCCCAAACGCGTATTCCTTGGTATAGCGCCACCTAGTGACCGGCGCGTCTGGATTTTGTCGTCTGCTTAGTCCGAACAGATCTGGATCTAGTCATGCAATTTGCGTGTCGGCACCATTTACGGTTTGGGGGTGTGGTATCACTTTTAGGGGGGTAAGTATAGGAATAATAATAATCCTTACAAAAACAATAGGGATCCAACCTGTTGGCTTGGACCCCTAACTAGAACTGCAAGCAGTTATGCAGGGGTCCAAGAAGTGTGCATTTCGCCGGCACAACGCGACAAGAAATGTGCGTTTTCGCCGGCACAACGCGAAGCATGTGTTCAAAACGCTACCCTGAACCTGTGGATACAAAGGATTTGACTGTGGTAGGAGTAGCGAGAAGTCAGTTCGCGGCAATTTTTTTTAGAAGATATACAATTTCCTCGTTTATGACGCCCCCTAATGGCGAAATTTTCCGAATTTTTTATCGAACGACATAAGGTTAGCACCAACATGTCTGTAAAATTTGGACTCGTTCCGATGTCTACTTTTGGATTTTTCTGGATTTTTGATTTTTCCACGTCTAATTTAGCTAATATACCAATATTCAAAATGCTACCGTTTCGTCGTCGAAGGTCGGATCAAAAAACTGTCTGTGATTTCTTTGCGTGTGCGTCTGAAGATGCCGTGTGCAAAGTTGTGTGTCAATTGGTCAAGAAATGTGGGAGGAGTAGCGAAAAAACAGTTTTGAGGTTTTCGCAATTTTGCGAAAAAAAATTATAGACGCAAATGGGCGTGGCCTAGGCCAAAAGATGCAGCAGACTCGAGTGCATCTGTGTGTACAAGTTTTTAGACTCTGGGAGGTTCGGTGTGGGAGTTATAGCCCCAAACGCGTATTCCTTGGTATAGCGCCACCTAGTGGCCGGCATGTCTGGATTTTGGTCGTCTGCGTAGTCCGAAGAGATCTGGATCTAGTCATGCAATTGGCGTGTCGGCACCATTTACGGTTTGGGCTGTGGTACCACTTTTAGGGAGGTACAAATAATAAAATAAAAAAATCCTTACAAAAACAATAGGGATCCAACCTGTTGGCTTGGACCCCTAAAAATAAAAAGAAAAATCCTTACAAAAACAATAGGGATCCAACCTGTTGGCTTGGACCCCTAACTAGAACTGCAAGCAGTTATGCAGGGGTCCAAGAAGTGTGCATTTCGCCGGCACAACGCGACAAGAAATGTGCATTTCGCCGGCACAACGCGAAGCATGTGTTCAAAACGCTACCCTGTAACCTGTGGATACAAAGGATTTGACTTGGTAGGAGTAGCGAGAAGTCAGTGTAGCGTTTTCGCGGCGAAATTTTGTAGAAGATATACAATTTCCTCGTTTATTGCGCCCCCTAATGGCGAAATTTTCCGAAATTTTTATCGAACGTCATTAAGGTTAGCACCAACATGTGTGTAGAATTTGGGACTCGATCCGATGTCTAATTTTGGATTTCTTCGGATTCTTGACTTTTCCACGTCTAATTTAGCTAATAAACCAATATTCCAAACGCTACCGTTTCGTCGTCGAAGGTCGGATCAAAAAAAGTGTCTATGATTTCTTTGCGTGTGCGTCTGAAGATGTCGTGTGCAAAGTTTGGTGTTGATTGGTCGAGAAATGTGGGAGGAGTAGCGAAAAAACAGTTTTGCGGTTTTCGCGATTTAGCGAAAAAATATTCATAGACGCAAATGGGCGTGGCCTAGGCCAAAAGATGCAACAGACTCCAGTGCATCTGTGTGTAACAAGTTTTTGGACTCTGGGAGGTTCGGTGTGGAAGTTATAGCCCCAAACGCGTATTCCTTGGTATAGCGCCACCTAGGGACCGGCGTGTCTGGATTTTGTTATCTGAGTAGCGGTGCCGATTCTGGATCTAGTCATGCAATTGGCGCGTGTGCACCATTTACGGTTTGGGCTGTGGTACCACTTCTAAGGCGTACGAAATAATAATAACTAGAACTGCAAGCAGTTATGCAGGGGTCCAAGAAGTGTGCATTTTGCCGGCACAACGCGACAAGAAATGTGCATTTCGCCGGCACAACGCGATGCATGTGTTCAAAACGCTACCCTGAACCTGTGGATACAAAGGATTTGACAAAGGATTTGACTGTGGTAGGAGTAGTGAGAAGTCAGTGTAGCGTTTTCGCGGCGAAATTTTGTAGAAGATATACAATTTCCTCGTTTATTGCGCCCCCTAATGGCGAAATTTTCCGAAATTTTTATCGAACGTCATTAAGGTTAGCACCAACATGTGTGTAGAATTTGGACTCGATCCGATGTCTAATTTTGGATTTTTTTGGATTTTTGAATTTTCCACGTCTAATTTAGCTAATAAACAAATATTCAAAACTCTACCGTTTCGTCGTCGAAGGTCGGATCAAAAAACTGTATATGATTTCTTTGCGTGTGCGTCTGAAGATGCCGTGTGCAAAGTTTGGTGTCGATTGGTCAAGAAATGTGGGAGGAGTAGCGAAAAACAGTTTTGCGGTTTTCGCGATTTTGCGAAAAAAAATTATAGACGCAAATGGGCGTGGCCTATGCCAAAAGATGCAGCAGACTCCAGTGAATCTGTGTGTACAGAGTTTTGAATGTGGGAGGTTCGGTGTGGGAGTTATAGCCCCAAACGCGTCTTTCCTTGGTATAGCGCCACCTAGTGGCCGGCGTGTCTGGATTTTGTCGTCTGCGTAGAACTCCAGGCATCTGGATCTAGTCATGCAATTCGCGTGTCGGCACCATTTACGGTTTGGGCTGTGGGACCACTTCTAGGGGGGAATAATAATAACTAGAACTGCAAGCAGTTATGCAGGGGTCCAAGAAGTGTGCATTTCGCCGGCACAACGCGACAAGAAATGTGCATTTCGCCGGCACAACGCGAAGCATGTGTTGAAACGCTACCCTGAACCTGTGGATACAAAGGATTTGACTGTGGTAGGAGTAGCGAGAAGTCAGTGTAGCGTTTTTGCGGCGAAATTTTGTAGAAGATATACAATTTCCTCGTTTATTGCGCCCCCTAATGGCGGAATTTTCCGAAATTTTTATCGAACGTCATTAAGGTTAGCACCAACATGTGTGTAGAATTTGGACTCGATCCGATGTCTAATTTTGGATTTTTTTGGATTTTTGATTTTCCACGTCTAATTTAGCTAATATACCAATATTCAAAATGCTATCGTTTCGTCGTCGAAGGTCGGATCAAAAAACTGTCTAAGATTTCTATGCGTGTGCGTCTGAAGATGTCGTGTGCAAAGTTTGGTGGCGATTGGTCAAGAAATGTGGGAGGAGTAGGGAAAAAACAGTTTTGCGGTTTTCGCGATTTAGCGAAAAATATTCATAGACGCAAATGGGCGTGGCCTAGGCCAAAAGATGCAGCAGACTCCAGTGCATCTGTGTGTACAAGTTTTTGGACTGTGGGAGGTTCGGTGTGGGAGTTATAGCCCCAAACGCGTATTCCTTGGTATACCGCCACCTAGTGGCCGGCATGTCTGGATTTTGTCGTCTGCATAGTCTTCACTGACCTGGATCTAGTCATGCAATTGGCGTGTGTGCAACATTTACGGTATGGGCTGTATTCCCACTTTCTTGGTAGGGAAGTATAATAATAAAAATAATAAAAATCCTTACAAAAACAATAGGGATCAAACCTGTTGGCTTGGACCCCTAACTAGAACTGCAAGCAGTTATGCAGGGGTCCAAGAAGTGTGCATTTCGCCGGCACAACGCGACAAGAAATGTGCATTTCGCCGGCACAACGCGAAGCATGTGTTCAAAACGCTACCCTGAACCTGTGGATACAAAGGATTGATGTGGTAGGAGTAGCGAGAAGTCAGTGTAGCGTTTTCGCGGCGAAATTTTGTAGAAGATATACAATTTCCTCGTTTATTGCGCCCCCTAATGGCGAAATTTTCCGAAATTTTTATCGAAGGTCATTAAGGTTAGCACCAACATGTGTCTAAATTTGGACTCGATCCGATGTCTAATTTTGGAATTTTTTGTATTTTTAATTTTCCACGTCTAATTTAGCTAATAAAAGAATATTCAAAACTCTACCGTTTCGTCGTCGAAGGTCGGATCAAAAAACTGTATATGATTTCTTTGCGTGTGCGTCTGAAGATGCCGTGTGCAAAGTTTGGTGTTGATTGGTCAAGAAATGTGCGAGGAGTAGCGAAAAAACAGTTTTGCGGTTTTCGCGATTTAGCGAAAAATATTCATAGACGCAAATGGGCGTGGCCTAGGCCAAAAGATGCAGCAGACTCCAGTGCATCTGTGTGTACAAGTTTTTGGACTGTGGGAGGTTCGGTGTGGGAGTTATAGCCCCAAACGCGTCTTCCTTGGTATAGCGCCACCTAGTGGCCGGCGTGTCTGGATTTTGTCGTCTGCGTAGTCCGAAGAGATCTGGATCTAGTCATGTAATTGGCGTGTGTGCACCATTTACGGTTTGGGCTGTGGTACCACTTTTAGGGGGGAATAAGTAATAACTAGAACTGCAAGCAGTTATGCAGGGGTCCAAGAAGTGTGCATTTCGCCGGCACAACCCGACAAGAAATGTGCATTTCGCCGGCACAACGCGAAGCATGTGTTCAAAACGCTACCCTGAACCTGTGGATACAAAGGATTTGACTGTGGTTGGAGTAGCGAGAAGTCAGTGTAGCGTTTCGCGGCGAAATTTTGTAGAAGATATACAATTTCCTCGTTTATTGCGCCCCCTAACTGCGAAATTGTCCGAAATTTTTCTCGAACGTCATTAAGGTTAGCACCAACATGTGTGTAGAATTTGGACTCGATCCGATGTCTAATTTTGGATTTCTTTGGATTTTTATTTTCCACGTCTAATTTAGCTAATATACCAATATTCAAAACGCTACCGTTTCGTCGTCGAAGGTCGGATCAAAAAACTGTTGATGATTCCTTTGCGTGTGCGTCTGAAGATGTCGTGTGCAAAGTTTGGTGTTGATTGGTCAAGAAATGTGGGAGGAGTAGGGAAAAAACAGTTTTGCGGTTTTTCGCGATTTAGCGAAAAATATTCATAGACGCAAATGGGCGTGGCCTAGGCCAAAAGATGCAGCAGACTCCAGTGCATCTGTGTGTACAAGTTTTTGGACTCTGGGAGGTTCGGTGTGGGAGTTATAGCCCCAAACGTGTTTCTCCTTGGTATAGCGCCACCTAGTGGCCGGCATGTCTGGATTTGGTTATCTGAGTAGCGGTGCCGGTACTGGTTCTAGTCATGTAATTGGCCGTGTCGGCACCATTACGGTTTGGGCTGTGGACCCACTTCTAGGGGGGAATAATAATAAAAACATCCTTACAAAAACAATAGGGATCCAACCTGTTGGCTTGGACCCATAATAAAAAAAATCCTTACAAAACAATAGGGATCCAACCTGTTGGCTTGGACCCCTAACTAGAACTGCAAGCAGTTATGCAGGGGTCCAAGAAGTGTGCATTTCGCCGGCACAACGCGACAAGAAATGTGCATTTCGCCGGCACAACGCGAAGCATGTGTTCAAACGCTACCCTGAACCTGTGGATACAAAGGATTTGACTGTGGTAGGAGTAGCGAGAAGTCAGTGTAGCGTTTTCGCGGCGAAATTTTGTAGAAGATATACAATTTCCTCGTTTATTGC
Organism: Gadus chalcogrammus; assembly: GCF_026213295.1. Classification (NCBI taxonomy): domain Eukaryota; kingdom Metazoa; phylum Chordata; class Actinopteri; order Gadiformes; family Gadidae; genus Gadus; species Gadus chalcogrammus. The sequence continues at coordinate 18,140 of NW_026613596.1, forward strand.
ACCCCTAATGGCGAAATTTTCCGAATTTTTATCGAACGTCATTAAGGTTAGCATCCAACATGTGTGTAGAATTTGGACTCGATCCGATGTCTAATTTTGGATTTTTTTGGATTTTTAATTTTCCACGTCTAATTTAGCTAATATACCAATATTCAAAACTGCTACCGTTTCGTCGTCGAAGGTCGGATCAAAAAACTGTATATGATTTCCTTTGCGTGTGCGTCTGAAGATGTCCGTGTGCAAAGTTTTGGTGTCGATTGGTCAAGAAATGTGGGAGGAGTAGCGAAAAAACAGTTTTGCGGTTTTCGCGATTTTGCGAAAAAATATTATAGGACGCAAATGGGCGTGGCCTATGCCAAAAGATGCAGCAGACTCCAGTGAATCTGTGTGTACGAGGTTTTGACTGTGGGAGGTTCGGTGTGGGAGTTATAGCCCCAAACGCGTCTTTCCTTGGTATAGCGCCACCTAGTGGCCGGCGTGTCTGGATTTTGTCGTCTGCTTAGAACTCAGGGCCCTGGATCTAGTCATGCAATTGGCGTGTCGGCACCATTTACGGTTTGGGCTGTGGACCCACTTCTAGGGGGGAATAATAACTAGAACTGCAAGCAGTTATGCAGGGGTCCAAGAAGTGTGCATTTCGCCGGCACAACGCGACAAGAAATGTGCATTTCGCCGGCACAACGCGAAGCATGTGTTCAAAACGCTACCCTGAACCTGTGGATACAAAGTATTTGACTGTGGTAGGAGTAGCGAGAAGTCAGTGTAGCGTTTTCGCGGCGAAATTTTGTAGAAGATATACAATTTCCTCGTTTATTGCGCCCCCTAATGGCGATATTTTCCGAATTTTTATCGGACGTCATTAAGGTTAGCACCAACATGTGTGTAAGATTTGGACTCGATCCGATGTCTAATTTTAGATTTTTTGGATTTTTGATTTTCCACGTCTAATTTAGCTAATAAACCAATATTCAAAACGCTACAGTTTCGTCGTCGAAGGTCGGATCAAAAAACTGTATATGATTTCTTTGCGTGTGCGTCTGAAGATGCCGTGTGCAAAGTTTGGTGTCGATTGGTCAAGAAATGTGCGAGGAGTAGCGAAAAAACAGTTTTGCGGTTTTCGCGATTTAGCGAAAAATATTCATAGACGCAAATGGGCGTGGCCTAGACCAAAAGATGCAGCAGACTCCAGTGCATCTGTGTGTACAAGTTTTTGGACTGTGGGAGGTTCGGTGTGGGAGTTATAGCCCCAAACGCGTATTCCTTGGTATAGCGCCACCTAGTGGCCGGCATGTCTGGATTTTGTCGTCTGCGTAGTCCGAAGAGATCTGGATCTAGTCATGTAATTGGCGTGTGTGCACCATTTACGGTTTGGGCTGTGGTACCACTTTTAGGGGGGTAAGTATAACTAGAACTGCAAGCAGTTATGCAGGGGTCCAAGAAGTGTGCATTTCGCCGGCACAACGCGACAAGAAATGTGCATTTCGCCGGCAAAACGCGAAGCATGTGTTCAAAACGCTACCCTGAACCTGTGGATACAAAGGATTTGACTGTGGTAGGAGTAGCGAGAAGTCAGTGTAGCGTTTTCGCGGCGAAATTTTGTAGAAGATATACAATTTCCTCGTTTATTGCGCCCCCTAATGGCGAAATATTCCGAATTTTTTATTGAACGCCATTAAGGTAGCACCGACATGTGTCTAAAATTTGGACTTGATCCGATTTCTAATTCTTGATTTTTTTGGATTTTTGATTTTCCACGTCTAATTTAGCTAATTAACAAATATTCAAAACGCTACCGTTTCGTCGTCGAAGGTCGGATCAAAAAACTGTCCGACGATTCCTTTGCGTGTGCGTCTGAAGATGTCGTGTGCAAAGTTTGGTGTCGATTGGTCAAGAAATGTGGGAGGAGTAGCGAAAAAACTAGTTTAGCGGTTTTCGCGATTTAGCGAAAAATATTCATAGACGCAAATGGGCGTGGCCTAGGCCAAAAGATGCAGCAGACTCCAGTGCATCTGTGTGTACAAGTTTTTGGACTCTGGGAGGTTCGGTGTGGGAGTTATAGCCCCAAACGCGTATTCCTTGGTATAGCGCCACCTAGTGACCGGCGTGTCCGGATTTTGTCGTCTGCATAGTCTTCACTGACCTGGATCTAGTCATGCAATTGGCGTGTCGGCACCATTTACGGTTTGGGCTGTGGTACCACTTTCTTGGTAGGAAGTATAATAACTAGAACTGCAAGCAGTTATGCAGGGGTCCAAGAAGTGTGCATTTCGCCGGCACAACGCGACAAGAAATGTGCATTTCGCCGGAAAAAACGCGAAGCATGTGTTCAAAACGCTACCCTGAACCTGTGGAGTAGCGAGAAGTCAGTGTAGCGTTTTCGCGGCGGAATTTTTGTAGAAGATATACAATTTCCTCGTTTATTGCGCCCCCTAATGGCGAAATTTTCCGAAATTTTTATCGAAGGTCATTAAGGTTAGCACCAACATGTCTTTAAAATTGGACTCGATCCGATGTCTAATTTTGGAATTTTTTGTTTTTTTAATTTTCCACGTCTAATTTAGCTAATAAAAGAATATTCAAAACTCTACCGTTCGTCGTCGAAGGTCGGATCAAAAAACTGTATATGATTTCTTTGCGTGTGCGTCTGAAGATGCCGTGTGCAAAGTTTGGTGTCGATTGGTCAAGAAATGTGGGAGGAGTAGGGAAAAAACAGTTTTGCGGTTTTCGCGATTTAGCAAAAAATATTCATAGACGCAAATGGGCGTGGCCTAGGCCAAAAGATGCAGCAGACTCCAGTGCATCTGTGTGTACAAGTTTTTGGACTCTGGGAGGTTCGGTGTGGGAGTTATAGCCCCAAACGCGTATTCCTTGGTATAGCGCCACCTAGTGGCCGGCGTGTCTGGATTTTGTCGTCTGCGTAGTCCGAAGAGATCTGGATCTAGTCATGTAATTGGCGTGTGTGCACCATTTACGGTTTGGGCTGTGGTACCACTTTTAGGGGGGTAAGTATAAAAATAATAATAATAGGAAGAAAAATCCTTACAAAAACAATAGGGATCCAACCTGTTGGCTTGGACCCCTAAAAAGAATAATATCCTTACAAAAACAATAGGGATCCAACCTGTTGGCTTGGACCCCTAATAATAATAATAATAAGAAAAATCCTTACAAAAACAATAGGGATCCAACCTGTTGGCTTGGACCCCTAACTAGAACTGCAAGCAGTTATGCAGGGGTCCAAGAAGTGTGCATTTCGCCGGCACAACGCGACAAGAAATGTGCGTTTCGCCGGCACAACGCAAAGCATGTGTTTAAAACGCTACCCTGAACCTGTGGATACAAAGTATTTGACTGTGGTAGGAGTAGCGAGAAGTCAGTGTAGCGTTTTCGCGGCGAAATTTTGTAGAAGATATACAATTTCCTCGTTTATTTGCGCCCCCTAATGGCGATATTTTCCGAAATTTTTATCGAACGACATAAAGGTTAGCACCAACATGTGTGTACAATTTGGACTCGATCCGATGTCTAATTTTGGATTTCTTTGGATTTTTGATATTCCACGTCTAATTTAGCTCATAAACCAATATTCAAAACGATACAGTTTCGTCGTCGAAGGTCGGATCAAAAAACTGTATATGATTTCTTTGCGTGTGCGTCTGAAGATGCCGTGTGCAAAGTTTGGTGTCGATTGGGCGAGAAATGTGGGAGGAGTAGCGAAAAAATAGTTTAGCGGTTTTCGCGATTTTGCGAAAAATATTCATAGACGCAAATGGGCGTGGCCTAGGCCAAAAGATGCAGCAGACTCCAGTGCATCTGTGTGTACAAGTTTTTGGACTGTGGGAGGTTCGGTGTGGGAGTTATAGCCCCAAACGCGTATTCCTTGGTATAGCGCCACCTAGGGACCGGCGTGTCTGGATTTTGTTATCTGAGTAGCGGTGCCGATTCTGGATCTAGTCATGTAATTGGCGCGTGTGCACCATTTACGGTTTGGGCTGCAGTTCCACTTTCACCGCGGGAAGAATAAGAAGAATCGCTACAAAAACAATAGGGATCCAACCTGTTGGCTTGGACCCCTAACAAGAAGTGTGCATTTCGCCGGCACAACGCGACAAGAAATGTGAATTTCGCCGGCACAACGCGAAGCATGTGTTCAAAACGCTACCCTGAACTTGTGGATACAAAGGATTCGACTGTGGTAGGAGTAGCGAGAAGTCAGTGTAGCGTTTTCGCGGCAAAATTTTGTAGAAGATATACAATTTCCTCGTTTATTGCGCCCTCTAATGGCGAAATTGTCCGAAATTTTTATCGAACGTCATTAAGGTTAGCACCAACATGTGTGTAGAATTTGGACTCGATCCGATTTCTAATTTTGGATTTTTTGGGATTTTTGGATTTTTCCACGTCTAATTTAGCTAATATACCAATATTCAAAATGCTACCGTTTCGTCGTCGAAGGTCGGATCAAAAAACTGTATACGATTCCTTTGCGTTTGCGTCTGAAGATGTCGTGTGCAAAGTTTGGTGTCGATTGGTCAAGAAATGTGGGAGGAGTAGGGAAAAAACTGTTTTGCGGTTTTCGCGATTTAGCGAAAAATATTCATAGACGCAAATGGGCGTGGCCTAGGCCAAAAGATGCAGCAGACTCCAGTGCATCTGTGTGTACAAGTTTTTGGACTCTGGGAGGTTCGGTGTCGGAGTTATAGCCCCAAACGCGTATTCCCTGGTATAGCGCCACCTAGGGGCCGGCGTGTCTGGATTTTGTTATCTGAGTAGCGGTGCCGATTCTGGATCTAGTCATGTAATTGGCGCGTGTGCACCATTTACGGTTTGGGCTGCAGTTCCACTTTCACCGCGGGAAGAATAAGAAGAATCGCTACAAAAACAATAGGGATCCAACCTGTTGGCTTGGACCCCTAACAAGAAGTGTGCATTTCGCCGGCACAACGCGACAAGAAATGTGAATTTCGCCGGCACAACGCGAAGCATGTGTTCAAAACGCTACCCTGAACTTGTGGATACAAAGGATTCGACTGTGGTAGGAGTAGCGAGAAGTCAGTGTAGCGTTTTCGCGGCAAAATTTTGTAGAAGATATACAATTTCCTCGTTTATTGCGCCCTCTAATGGCGAAATTGTCCGAAATTTTTATCGAACGTCATTAAGGTTAGCACCAACATGTGTGTAGAATTTGGACTCGATCCGATTTCTAATTTTGGATTTTTTGTATTTTGGATTTTCCACGTCTAATTTAGCTAATATACCAATATTCAAAATGCTACCGTTTCGTCGTCGAAGGTCGGATCAAAAAACTGTATACGATTCCTTTGCGTTTGCGTCTGAAGATGTCGTGTGCAAAGTTTGGTGTCGATTGGTCAAGAAATGTGGGAGGAGTAGGGAAAAAACTGTTTGCGGTTTTCGCGATTTAGCGAAAAATATTCATAGACGCAAATGGGCGTGGCCTAGGCCAAAAGATGCAGCAGACTCCAGTGCATCTGTGTGTACAAGTTTTTGGACTCTGGGAGGTTCGGTGTCGGAGTTATAGCCCCAAACGCGTATTCCCTGGTATAGCGCCACCTAGGGGCCGGCGTGTCTGGATTTTGTTATCTGAGTAGCGGTGCCGATTCTGGATCTAGTCATGTAATTGGCGCGTGTGCACCATTTACGGTTTGGGCTGTAGTCCCACTTTCAAGCCTGTAAGTATAATAACTAGAACTGCAAGCAGTTATGCAGGGGTCCAAGAAGTGTGCATTTCGCCGGCACAACGCGGAGTATGTGTTCAAAACAAATGGGCTTGGCCTATGCCAAAAGATGCAACTGACTCCAGTGAATCTGTGGATATAAAGGTTTTGACTGTGGGAGGTTCGTTGTGGGAGTTATAGCCCAAAACGCGTTTTGAGAACATTCCATTGGCCAGTTAGGAGATATATTATTTCGTCGTTTTTTTGCGACCCCTTGTGGCGAAATTTTCCAAAGACAATTTTCCTTTGCCAAATAACTCCCGCCCACATTAATAATTCTTGGCCATATTTTTTATATAGACTCGGGTTTGCCCCTTGATGGTTCCCTTATAGTTTGAAGAACATTCCTTTGGCCAATTAGAAGATATACAATTTCCTCGTTTATTGCGCCCCCTTATGGCGAAATATTCCGATTATTTTACTGAACGCCAGTAGGGGTAGCATCGACATGTGTCAAAAATGTGGACTTGATCCGATGTTTAATTTTGGTATTTTTTAATTTTTTTGCGTTTCGACGTAAAACGTAGCTAATAAACAGATATTCAAAACGCTACCGTTTCGTCGTCAAAGGGCAAATCAAAAAAGTGTTCAAAAATTTCTTTGCGTGTCTGTCTGAAGATTTCTGTGTGGCAAAGTTTGGTGTTGATTGGTCAAGAAATGTGGGAGGAGTAGCGAAAAAACAGTTTTACGGTTTTCACGATTTTGCGAAAAAAAATTATGGACGCAAATGGGCGTGGCCTATGCCAAAAGATGCAGCAGACTCCAGTGGATATGTGGGTACAAGTTTTTGACTGTGGGAGGTTCGGTGTGGGAGTTATAGCCCCAAACGCGTTTTCCCTTGGTATAGCGCCACCATAGTGTTCGGCGTTGTCTGGATTTTGTCGTCTGCGTAGTCCGAAGAGATCTGGATCTAGTCATGCAATTCGCGTGTCGGCACCATTTACGGTTTGGGCTGTGGTCCCAGCTTTTAGGGAGGTAAGAATAATAACTAGAACTGCAAGCAGTTATGCAGGGGTCCAAGAAGTGTGCATTTCGCCGGCACAACGCGACAAGAAATGTGGCATTTCGCCGGCACATCGCGAAGCATGTGTTGAAAACGCTACCCTGAAACCTGTGGATACAAAGGATTTGACTGTGGTAGGAGTAGCGAGAAGTCAGTTGTAGCGTTTTTGCGGCGAAAATTTTGTAGAAGATATACAATTTCCTTCGTTTATTGCGCCCCCTAATGGCGGAATTTTCCGAAATTTTTATCGAACGTCATTAAGGTTAGCACCAACATGTGTGTAGAATTTGGACTCGATCCGATGTCCAATTTTGGATTTTTTTGTATTTTTGATTTTCCAGTCTAATTTAGCTAATAAAAGAATATTCAAAACTCTACCGTTTCGCTCGTCGAAGGTCGGATCAAAAAACTGTCTATGATTTCTTTGCGTGTTGCGTCTGAAGATGCATGTGCAAAGTTTGGTGGTGATCGGAGCGAGAAATGTGGGAGGAGTAGCGAAAAAACAGTTTTGCGGTTTTCGCGATTTAGCGAAAAATATTCATAGACGCAAATGGGCGTGGCCTAGCCAAAAGACTGCAACGCAGACTCCAGTGCATCTGTCTGTACAAGTTTTTGGACGCTGGGAGGTTCGGTGATGGGAGTTATAG
>NW_026613597.1:0-10484 GCF_026213295.1 Gadus chalcogrammus
TTTGGCAATGCAGATGTATATTTCTCATGCCAATAAAGAGAGAGAGGGAGAGAGGGAGAGAGGGAGAGAGGGAGAGAGAGAGAGAGAGAGAGAGAGAGAGAGAGAGAGAGAGAGAGAGAGAGAGTGTGTGACTGGTCCACCTGCGCCCATTAGTGTGGTTCATTCCCATCTAATCACTAAATAGGGCTGCTCTCCGAATCGCTTGCCTTTAATTGTACTTCGTACTGCAGCTATCCTGATAAATTACTTTCATGCAATAGACCTGAAGAATAAGTCCCGCCTCCGAGGCTCCTGGTTCCAGGAGCCACAATGCTCTGCTCTGCTGCAGAGCATTGTGGGTCAAAATAGCCTAAAGTAATAATAATAATAATAATACATTTAATTTAGAGGCGCCTTTCAAAACACCCAAGGTCACCTTACAGAGCATATAGTCATCATACATATTTAAAAAAAAAACAAGACATTGTGGAAAAAATAAATAAATAAATAAATAAATAAATAAACATAAGCAATAAGAAATAAATAAAACAAAAACAAGACAAAACAAAACAAAAAAACAATCAAAACAGTGATCAGTTAGACGTTGTGTGCGAGTTTGAACAGGTGAGTTTTGAGTTGTGACTTGAAGGTTGTAAGAATGGAATGGGTTGAAAGTAGTGTTTCTCAAACTATCCACGAGTGTACCCGGTCCCCCTCCAAGATACTCTACCCCCTTCAGCGCCACAAACTGAAAAATAATGAACGTGAATAATGTACATGTTTTATTGTGTGCTATTGGGCAGTGTAAACATGGGAACTTCGATAGAATCACCTGGAACACCACCACACTGTGTCTCTCAATCATTTAAAGTCGTTGCTTGCTTGGTAAACAATGACTGGATAAGTATGATGGGGTTATCCTGACTGAAGAAACAGCAAAGAAAGTTTGAAAGTCACAACAGGCAGCAACTAGCTAACTGATATGTTCACATGCACACGCACACACACAGACAAAGACACACACACACACACACACACACACACACACACACACACACACACACACACACACACACACACACACACACACACACACACACACACACACACACACACACACACACGTGTCAAACGCTGCTCATTCCAAGGCCCTATAGACCCAGCCTTCCCGGATATGTTCCCCGGGGACAGAGGAGGTGTTCCTGAGTCCGGTGGGTGTTGGTCTGACGAGAGCGACGACGTGTTCCCACAGGAATGCCCAGGTTCCAGGAGCTGGAAGCGGATTGGTTGAGCCAGGCGGCGGCCCCAGACCGGCTGGTTGCTAAGCGATACGGGGTGATGCAGCGTCTGGGGCGGGGCAGCTTTGGGTGCGTCTACCTGGTGACGGACAGAAGGGCCGGGGATGGAGTACCACTGTGAGTAGCTAGTTGGTGAAGTCAATCAATCCTAAAGTTCTTATCCGTCTGTCTTATGACCACCTTTACGTCCTGTGTACTCACTTGTTCAGAGTTCACCTGGACTCTGCATAGCCTGCCCCCTACCCCCTCTGGCACACTTGTATTCTGTATGTTGCACGTCCTTGCACTTAAAAACGGTACTAAGCATCGTGTAGCATCTTATCCTAGCGTTGTTGTGCATGGGGAATGGGTTAACCTAGGGATTGTTAGTGCTCGGCACTTGGTTCTATGAACATCCTTACCGTGCCGACGGTGATACATTGTCGTTTCCCTTTCTCCTGATGAATGTACTGATCGTAAGTCACTTTGGATAAAAACGTCTGCTAAGGGCCCTATACCTAACCCTGCAAAGGTCCATTTGAATGTGTATGTGCTGTTCACCTGGTTCCCTGTAGGCTAGGTCATTAATGTAGTGTTCATCATGGATCTAAGCTCAATTATCTCAAAGCAGCGCTGTACTCATGAGGCTTCCAAGTTCGGGACACAAAGAAACGTTGGGGGACAGGAACACGTGTGTCCGGGTTGATGAACGGATCAGTTCATCTCTGAAACAGAATGAGAAATGAATAAAACATCTAATCACAATATTTCTGTTACTATTGCATTGTCATTGTATTTCGTTTTGATTTTTTTGTGTGGTCAGAGTGCTTTTGATTTAACACAGCTGTGTTTTCTGTTTTATTATGGATGTAGTAAAAATGTATAGTATAGTTTTGCAATTAAATACAGAGGTTGGTCCTACCTGCTGCCACTAGATGGCAGTGTCTCCAAATGAGAGCAGGGTGTTGATTGTCAGACAATCCCTTGCTTTGCTTGGTTGTGTTTTACGCAGCCTTCTGGTTTAAACCACAACGTGGTATGGAGAAGGATCGGATACGGTTTTATCCCCCACACAAACCCAGTTCTGAGAAACGTGTGTACCCTGTTTGATCAGGCTATCAATCAACACTCTAACAGGTGTGTGGCAAGGTATTGATTGGTCCCCCTGTGTGCACTGGGATCGGTCAGAGATGCTCACATGGTGGTTCATTCTGGGAATGTTGGGATGGGAATTTACACCAGAACGCACCATCTTAGGTGAACATCAGTGGCTCTTCTGATTGGCTGAAAGTGTATAACCTTCAAGTTTGACTTTCCATGGGAGTGATCGCTATTTTGGGTCCCGTCTTGTCCGTGTGTTTTGGAACACTTTAGACCTATCTGAGTGACTAGTTGCATTAATGTGAACTACAACTATCTACACGATAGCCTGTAGCAAGTGTCTGATTGGGCGTGTGTTGAACTGCTCCCTGGTCCGCTTGACCTGGGAAACCCAGGTACACACACACACACACACAAACACACACACACACACACACACACACACACACACACACACACACACACACACACACACACACACACACACACACACACACACAGTTAAAGACCAGTTAACTAAGCTGCTGAGTAAACAGTTTACATTTATTGATTCATGCTTGATGCTTTTATCCAAAGAGATTGGCATTGTGGGACTTTCCCTGCTGTTAGTGTGTGGTTAGACAGCATCCTTACATCCTTCACCATCATGTCATGTCTCACATTATGCTAGCTCAGCATTCTACACGAGTCTACCTGTGTACCTGTCCCATCTTTCTACACTAGTCTACCTGTGTACCTGTACCAGCTTTCTACACTAGTCTACCTATGTACCTGTACCAGCTTTCGACACTATCCCACCTGTGAACCAGTCTCGGCTGCCTACCCTTTGCTCAGCGTTGCTCAACCGACCGCTACACACTGACCACAAACAACCAGCTAGCCCTTCCCTAAATGTATCCATCTCCAACCTCATAGGGCTTATGCATCAGAATGCATCATGGGACGTTTTGTTGGCGGTACTCTGTCCTTTGTGATCCAACGACCAAGGACCCAAACACCATCCCTACCATCAGCCTTCCTCTGCTACTCAACAGAGGCGGTTCTCCATGGGGGCAGAAGTCGGGTGAAAGTCTAGTTTTACCCCCGACTGGAGCCTAACAGAGCCCAGGGCGGAGCTCCGGGCTCGGGGTGTGGACGGGGTCAGGGCTGTGTGAGGAAGACACCGGAGGGAGATTAGGGTGGTGTGATGAAGCTGCCTCCGTGGGTGGTGGTGACATCACACCCAGGAGCAGAGCAGACATAATGACCAGAGAATCTGCTTCCCCTCCTCCCAATCTAACTCTCTCACTTAGGGCTGGGCAATTAATCGAATTTCGATCTCGAATTCGATTACAGCGTCAAACGACCACAAAATTAACATAATCTAGTTTGTTTTCCAATATTTTACAGAAAGATAGAACAGCTGAATACACATATTATATTATTTTAGATTTTAACATTTTCTTTTGGACCATTTTGTGTATTTTTTAAGGCGAAACTTCAAAGTTCTCAGGTGCAAAGTGTTTTTGAGAGAGACATGCTGAATAAATACAACATGTTTTCAAACTAAAAAAAAATACTCGTTTGAATAACCGTGATTTCAATATTGACCAAAATAATCGTGATTATGATTTTTTTCCATAATCGAGCAGCCCTACTCTCTCTCCACATCACTCTGTCTTCCCTCGCTCACACAGCATCACTCCTCACTCTCCTCTCAGCATGTAGCACTCTTTCACACTCTATCATTCTCTTGGTCTTCCCTCTCTCAGACCAGATTCCGGTCTTTCCTCTCTCACTCTGTTTCACTCCTTCTCTCTCTGTCTTTCTCTCGCTCTGACAGATCCCTCTAACACACAAACGCACACACACACACACACACACACACACACACACACACACACACACACACACACACACACACACACACACACACACACACACACACACACACACACACACACACACACACACACACACACACGTCGTTCTCCCCTCTCTTTTCCTCCTGCCTTTCCATTATCTGCTCCCCTCTGTTTTCATCCGCTCAGCGGTCCTCTCTTTTCCCCCTCGACTTTCCATTCTTCTGTTATTTTCTCTCCTCTTCCTCTCCCTCATTCCCCCACCCCTTTCTCATCACTCCCCTCTCTCCTCCTCCCTCTCCTTCTCTGTTCCCGTCCTCCCCATCTCCCCCCTCTCTCCTCCTCCACCCTCTCCTTCTCTGTTCCCGCCCTCCCCTCTCTCCTGCTCCTCCCTCTCCTTCTCTGTTCCCGTTCTCCCCTCTCTCCTCCTCCTCCCTCTCCTCCTCTGTTCCCGTTCTCCCCTCTCTCCTCCTCCCTCTCCTTCTCTGTTCCCGTTCTCCCCTCTCTCCTCCTCCCTCTCCTCCTCTGTTCCCGTTCTCCCCTCTCTCCTCCTCCCTCTCCTTCTCTGTTCCCGTTCTCCCCTCTCTCCTCCTCCCTCTCCTTCTCTGTTCCCGTTCTCCCCTCTCTCCTCCTCCCTCTCCTTCTCTGTTCCCGTTCTCCCCTCTCTCCTCCTCCCTCTCCTCCTCTGTTTCCATGCTCCCCATCTCCCCTCCCTCTTCCCCCACCCTCTCTCTTTTATTCCCTCCCCCCCCCCCCCACCCCTCCTGTGATGAAGCTCCAAGGCTGCGAAATCCAAGCTCCTTAATGAAACCTAAAGCTTTGTCCAACCGCTGCTGAGGAAAGCCAGAGGAGACACCGAGACAGCACACTCTCCCCGTAACGCTATTACTGCCTCCGCGGAACCGTCCCGCGGCAGTCCTTCCAGCGCCACTTCCACCTGAACGCGAGCAACATGATCGTACGGAGGAGCTGGCGTCGGCGTCCTCCGGCCTGCCGCCGTCGGCCCTCTCTCTCCTCAGGCGGGGAAGGAGTGCTTGGGATTGGGTTCGGGTTGGGTTTGGGACGCCACACAGAGCTTGTTGTGGTTCGGGTTGGGTTTGGGACGCCACACAGAGCTTGTTGTGGTTCGGGTTGGGTTTGGGACGCCACACAGAGCTTGTTGTGGTTCGGGTTGGGTTTGGGACGCCACACAGAGCTTGTTGTGGTTCGGGTTGGGTTTGGGACGCCACACAGAGCTTGTTGTGGTTCGGGTTGGGTTTGGGACGCCACACAGAGCTTGTTGTGGTTCGGGTTGGGTTTGGGACGCCACACAGAGCTTGTTGTGGTTCGGGTTGGGTTTGGGACGCCACACAGAGCTTGTTGTGGTTCGGGTTGGGTTTGGGACGCCACACAGAGCTTGTTGTGGTTCGGGTTGGGTTTGGGACGCCACACAGAGCTTGTTGTGGTTCGGGTTGGGTTTGGGACGCCACACAGAGCTTGTTGTGGTTCGGGTTGGGTTTGGGACGCCACACAGAGCTTGTTGTGGTTCGGGTTGGGTTTGGGACGCCACACAGAGCTTGTTGTGGTTCGGGTTGGGTTTGGGACGCCACACAGAGCTTGTTGTGGTTCGGGTTGGGTTTGGGACGCCACACAGAGCTTGTTGTGGTTCGGGTTGGGTTTGGGACGCCACACAGAGCTTGTTGTGGTTCGGGTTGGGTTTGGGACGCCACACAGAGCTTGTTGTGGTTCGGGTTGGGTTTGGGACGCCACACAGAGCTTGTTGTGGTTCGGGTTGGGTTTGGGACGCCACACAGAGCTTGTTGTGGTTCGGGTTGGGTTTGGGACGCCACACAGAGCTTGTTGTGGTTCGGGTTGGGTTTGGGACGCCACACAGAGCTTATTGTGGTTCGGGTTGGGTTTGGGACGCCACACAGAGCTTGTTGTGGTTCGGGTTGGGTTTGGGACGCCACACAGAGCTTGTTGTTGTTCTGATCAAATGAGTGTTGGTTGTCATGTCGTGTTCCCGTCTGCTGCGGGACTGGTTTTCCACCGCGTGGCTGCTCCAGTCGGAGCGTGAGAGACGGAGTCGGAGGCGACCACGCTTGGCAGAGTGGAGCTCGTCGTGTGGGCTACGTTGGAAGAGCCCGGTCTTATTAAACACTGCTTCTTGAATATGAGCCCACGAGAGCTGGAGACACCCCGCTGGAGATCGTGGTTTAACTACTCAGATGGAGAGAGCTTTGGTTCGGTCTGCGTCCAGATGGGCTCGTCTCCGTATGTTCAGGGTACTGAGCGGTGAAAGGTCCCCCCCCTACGGTACAGCTCTACCCGCTATGGGTCAACGTTACCACCTGCAGGATGGAGTCTGGTCTCAGCTTGACTTCCGTCATTAAACAAACCCATCACTGACGATACTTTAGTCCTGTCCTGATCGCTGTGAGTGGTGAAAGCAGTTAGAAAGCAGCCTAGACAACCTTCTAGCCCTCCCACAGAGCCTCCAGCACCACCTCCACCTCCACAAACACCACCTCCACCACCACCACCACTACCACCACCACCTCCACCACCACCTCCTCCTCTACCAGCTCCACCAACCCCTCCTCCACCATTACCTCCACCACCTCCACCACCTCCACCTCCACCACCACCTCCACCACTACCACCACCACCTCCACCACCACCTCCTCCTCTACCAGCTCCACCAACCCCTCCTCCACCATTACCTCCACCACCTCCACCACCTCCACCTCCACCACCTACACCACCTCCACCTCCACCACCTCCACCTCCACCACCACCTCCACCACCACCTCCTCCTCTACCAGCTCCACCAACCCCTCCTCCACCATTACCTCCACCACCTCCACCTCCACCACCACCTCCATCACTACCGGCTCCACTATCGCCTCCTGTGTGTGTGTGTGTGTGTGTGTGTGTGACCTTTTACTCCTCTCTCTGGATGGTTGTCGATACATCTCACACAATGTCAGCGTGTGTTCTGAGAAGCGGGAGGAAGAGTAACGACCTCGCTTTCTTTGTAGCGACCAATCAGAGGCAGCTGTGTATTTCACCGGGAAGACGCTCGTTTCCATTCAACGACACGTCAAATTTGTTTTCTCATCGGTCCCCCTCCCCCTCCCCCCTCCTTGTCGGGAGGCGGTTTCCATAGCGACGGTATTGGGGAAGGCATGCGTTTATCCTGGTGCCGAAGACCCAGTCTGTCGGCTGGCATTTAGAGGATATGAACCTGGACACACATACTCACACACACTCACACAGGCACACACACGTAAACGGGCACAGGCACATACACACGCAAACACACGCACACACACACAAACAGGCACAGGCACACACACACACACATGCCCACACACACACACACACATACACAGGCACACACTCACATGAACAGACACACACACACACACACACACACACACACACACACACACACACACACACACACACACACACACACACACACACACAGGCACACATACATACACACACACATACACACACACAGGCACACATTGGCACGCACACACCACTTCCTCCATGAACAACCTGATCAGTCTGCCTCATGGAAGCGTCTGGTGTGTTGGATTGCGATAGGGTCCGGTGTGGACCAGGTCCAGTCCTCTGACCAGGCGACCACACACTGGGCCGTCAGTAAGGTAACCAACAGGACTTCATCCCACCCTGGATCCAGTGATGGGTCCGCCCTGTGTCAGCTGGCACTGGTTGACGGGTGGGAAGCACTGTATTCATTTGACCTACTTTAGTACTGCCTGCTAGGATGCTGCTGGTGGACACTGGGAGCCGACCAGTACAACCACAGACAAACACAGGTTTCAACCGATTTTTCTCAACGCCCGCTAAACCTTATACAAACATATCGAGTTCAATGTTAATAACCTTGAGGCGGGTATTGCTTTAATGACTAGGACAGATACGGACTAATAAAGACCACCTCGTGATTCAAGATCTCAAAGCTAAGTATAAACTAACTTTGACCAACATTTATTTTTGAAGCACACAGAGGATGTTGGTCTAGTCTGTGACCCAGATCCCCGCCGGCCTCGCCGACACTCGGCCGCCCAAACTTGAACATCGGTGGGGAGGAGGGGCTAACCTCTTGTGAACGCCAACGTTTCTCTCCGCCATTTCCTTCTCCGCCATGGCCGAGATTACCATAGTATGGTTCATTTCCTACGAACCATGGTTCATAGTAAAGTATAACTGACAGCTGGAATAAGGTAACAAAAACAAGTTGATCAAAACTGCAGGTAGCCCAACTTCCTCGCTAACCGTCTTCCATGCCTTTGTTTTAATTACGAACTTTAGAGATTTTCTCTTTGACGTCGTTAAGCTCCAGGAGTTATTGAAAATTATCGGCAACGATAATTTTTTCCTCCATTTGCGTTTCAATCTGGAGATCAAAGGGTGACCACTGAATGGCTGTCACGACAAAGCCTTTCTTGGTTATTTTATTGATAGTTCAACTCACGGGTTAACCCATTCAAAGCGACTCTTGGAAGAAAAACAAATGAGAAAAAGGTCAGCTTTTATTTGAAGGGCTGTCGATTTCTTCAGATCCTGAAGTTCTGGATAAAAGCCAATTGCGGGATATTCCGAGGGAAGGAAGATTTTATAGACAGGACGCATTTAAAAGCTTTTATTTTAATTTGGAGGCTTTTGGAGACCAAGTGTTGAATGAGGTGAGGGATCTTTAAGTGCTCGGACGGCACTGACCGCATCGTGTGACCAGTGACGACCACAGCGAGGACCGACAGCCAATGACAGAGCTAGGCCTGGGGAGAAGTAATCCAGGGGGAGGAACCTGAGGAGGTATGTGCGTGTGCGTTCATTACTCAGCGTAGTTTGGAGACCAGACAACCTCGCCGGGAGTCCTCCTGGACATCATCCTAAACCGACCAGCGGTGTTTGTGTGAATCAGGTGAGGTCCAGATCCCCCAAAACAAGACAGCGCCATGTGATGTGCGGAGCACTGTGTAGTTTCGGGGCAAGAACTCGTTGGTTCAAGGTCCTTTATCCTCGCCCTAGCACTGTCCTCGTCACACAGAGCAGTGATTCCTCACATCATGGTTCTACCGGACCCTCCACCAGAGCAGAGAGGAGCGTTCTCCTAACATCTGCCACCACTAAATCGTAGGGGTATGACGATTCACTCAGCTCACGATTTGATATTATAACAATATTTTGAACAAACCTTGAATAAAGAAAGTGTACGACTGAACAAATAGTGTTGTTTGTTTTAAAGACACTAAATATGCAAAACCATTGGCCTTATATTACCATTTCTTATGAAATTGTAAAGGAGATGTGTTATAGTAACATGGTATAGACTAATCATCTTGTCATAATGTCATAAGTTTTTCTCAGTCCATTCATTTTTAAGTGCAAACTTATGTCCATAAATAAAGTATGAAGAAAAAAATAAATAATATATATATATATATCGCAAACCATTCTTTCGCCTCAACATCGCATTTCGTCACGTTTTAATGTCGCGATATTTCGTGGCACGAAAAATCGTCACACCCCTACTAAATAGTGTAGCTCCATGGACACGCAACGACTAGACCTGAACTCTTCATTGAAGCGGGCCTCGATTTACTGTAGTCCATTAGACCAAAGCTCACATTGATTAAAGCTAACATTACACTGGCTCAGAGTTCACCTAGTCTCTGCGTAGCCTTCCCGCCTTGTCCTGACCGTCAGGCCCCCAGGTGTGGCTCTCAGCTCCCAGTCAGCTCCAGGGGATTTCCACGTCTGCTCGAGAGCCGAAGTGGTAGAGGGAACATCGGGTACAGACCAGGGAGGACGTACTGGAGCGACGCAGACATGAGGACCCGGGTCACCCTGAGGTCCAACCTCAAGGTGAACTGTCTTTACTCCCCGGGCTTGATTTGTGGTGCGTGCGGTGATGGGTTCGATTAAATATGTGAATTGATGCAGAGCATGTCGTTCTTTATTAATAACTTTAATATCACTGAAATGGCAACACAGACTTGCACATAGTTTTGTGTTTGTTGGCCTATCCGATGTGTTACGATGCTCAATAGTAACACGGGAGATGTTAGGCCAGCCGTTTAGGCGACTCCATGACCCGTACCGCCCTGCACACCGAGACGCCCCGAGGTCATCGACAGGTCATCCACAGGGTCCACAGGTCGAGAAATATAAAACATGAAACCTTTGAGCCGGAGGAGCCGACCTCGTATCCTTCTCTGGGAACGCCCTCTCTCCGACGGACCCAAACCAGTCCCCGTTGCGTCGC
>NW_026613598.1:0-46407 GCF_026213295.1 Gadus chalcogrammus
CTCGCTGAACATACCCAGGCTTTCTTGGGGAAACCTGGCTCGACAGCCGCAACTCGCAGTCAGAGTTAAATGGTTCCACGACGCTCACTTTAGATTCAATTAGTTGAACCAGGTTTTCCGCTTTAGGTTCAATGCGCGTTCACAAAAGGGGCGTTTCTCGCGTCATTTGACTCTCTCTTATGCAAAATTAATCGATCGAGAGCGGTGTATTTCACCAAGGCGAGCAGTGTATTATTATGAACTCCTACGAGGAATTCAAAGTTCAAATCACAGCCAAGGGGAACACGGTTGCCCATAATATGGCTAGGGTGGCGTGCTGGCAAAAAATAGCCGACCGTGTTAATTCGAAAGTGAAAAGATTCTGCATATTGTCTGAAAAATATCATGCATCATCATGCCTTTTATCCCCATAGATGTGTTGCCAGCACGCTCCTACGAACATGGGGCCGTCAAAAATAAATATTAAAATATTATTCAATGCGGGAAGTTGTAAGCATCCATTTGAATAATTTCAGGTGAATCTAGCCTATGATTTGCAATGACCATAGGCTCCAACCTTTAGTCACATGTTGATTACCTGTAGCAAATAAAAAGAAAACCCAAATGAATACGACTGGGAGGGGGACCGCTCCACCGCCCTTCACCACTTCGGAGGAGCTGGCTCTCGCCAATAACGAAGGTCTGCCGATGATGGTGGAAGGGGGGATGACCTCTGACCCCACTGCCTCGACTTCCAAGGCGTTTGTAATGAGTATGTATTCATGTATTGGCAATGGACATAAATAATTGTCATGCTAATCAAATGTGAAATGATTGAGTGTAAATTAATTGTGTCATTTTTAGTTTAAGGTACAAACATTATTTTGGAGGAGCCGCCGACAATCCATCTCCAATCAGAGGTATATAACTATCAAAACTAAGTATCACGTATTCATCTAAATGTTTACTTTTTGGGATGAATGTCCTATAATAGGTTTCCCTGATTCTTGCAGGAGACTGTCGGCCTGTGACTCCAGGGCGACTATGGAGGGGATTTTTCTTAACAATTCTCACAGCTATAATATGAATTTGTAGAATAAAAAAAGCCTAGGCCTAATGTGTCACTGACATAGCAGTTATGTAAGGGATAATGGACAACACGGCGCTTGACTATCCAAGGTTAATGTACGTTGAACGTGTGGGGCCACCATTGAACCTGAAACACAGACACACTGCGCAACAGTAAATGCACGGCTCCTTTGTGTAGCATTGCCTACATACGGTCCAACAAGGACAATCAAATAACGAATAACCTCTGAGAGTCTGTATCTATCATAAAGAATATCGTCAGACAATGCCAAGGGATCGGTTCTGTCCCGAAAAACCCTCCGTCTCCGAAGAGACGCCTGTACGATAAGTGCGCCGAGGTCCACGGGAACACCCACAAATGGTGACGTCATTGTCGGAGAAGGGGCTAGGAAGCTGTGCGCGACGATTTAAATAGCCGATCTCCGGGTAGACTAAGCTGAAAACCTGCTCCCGACCAAGTTTGGTTGCGAGCATAAGTCACCATGGTGATACAGCAACGCTAAAGAGATCGACTTTCGTGGTCCAGCTAACCCAGGCTTTGCGCTCAACATACCTCGCTAACCCTCTAATCGAGCTTCGTAGTACAGGCCCCAGGTGTCGTTTGTCTGCAATAACTCTGCCTCCAGCAACAGGATTGGTCGAAACGTATGAAGTGAATGAAATAAAAGCCCAGTTCACCAGATCTGAGGTCTGAGGTAATTAACCACCTGGAACTTGGTGCGTTTCCTGGAGCTCCGAGGACGGCAGGACGGGTGTTTACCTGGTCGATAAGACTCTGAACCCAGAACCTAAACCCAGACATCCTAAACACAGACCCTGAACCCAGAACCCATTGGCGTCACTATGCTGTTTTATTCGGGGCTAAAGCCCCGGATATTATTTAATTAGCCCTGAGTATAATTTCTGGGTGAAATAAATAAAAGAAATTACAAAGATTTATAAGTAGCCTAGCCTAGATAGTCCATATGGCAAGAGAATGAACAGTTTAAAAATATAACCTGTTTACCACCTCAAGTGAATTAACCTCTCCTATCCCCAGTCAGATCCGTGTGTGTACGTGTGTAAGGTCTGTCTCACTTGTATTCATTTTACTCTGAAATAACTTGAATGGAACTTAAGATGTTGGGGATGAGCAGCACAGCAGTCAGGCAGCTGTTTAAAGCTATGATAAACTGTGTGTTTTGTTTATTTAGGGAAAGCATTATGAAAAAATGTGCATGCAAAATAATTGCATTTTCCCTCTGGCCTAAGCCCCGGATGTTTATGAAACTTAGAAACACCCCTGTTCTTTTACTGTAAAGGAGATAGGCCTATTTAAGTCACTATTTGAGGCATCAAATGAAATTAGACAATCAAGCACTTACATCACAATCATTTATTTGATACATATATACACACACTATATATCTGTACATCTATATAGTCTGTAGTATATATATAGCTCTGGATATACCACCATCCAGGTTGCCCATCAGTTTGTGGAGGGAGGATATTAGCACACACACAACAGTGGAGTCTCCATCACCTCTTCATCAGTGTGTGGAGGGAGGATATGACCACACACACAACAGTGGAGTCTCCATCACCTCTTCATCAGTGTGTGGAGGGAGGATATTACCACACACACAAAGTGGAGTCTCCATCACCTCTTCATCAGTGTGTGGAGGGAGGATATGACCACACACACAACAGTGGAGTCTCAATCCGTGTGTCTAAAGTAAGTTTGGTTTTCATAAATCCTATCATTACTAGTCCCATCTTTGTCCACTGGGTGGCGCTTTAGAGACTGATTCAACTTGTGCTCCAGCAGCTGCTCTGTGTGGAGAAGCTTTAAGGTAGAACCTTAACACTAACTTAACCTCTTTGTTATTCACTTTATGTCCCCTCTTTGTGGTTCCAGTCTTTACTAAAGGCCTTAGCTGTTCAACCCCATAACAGCAAGTTAATGAATAACTAATATCTCTGACAATTTGACCCAGTTATAAGATCACCTGAAGTAACTGATTAACTAATATCACAGACTATTGAGCCCAGTTGTAAGATAAGCTAATGAATAACTTATATGTATGACTGTAGGAGCCAATTCCTTTGCATCGTGTGTGTGTGTGTGTGTGTGTGTGTGTGTGTGTGTGTGTGTGTGTGTGTGTGTGTGTGTGTGTGTGTGTGTGTGTGTGTGTGTGTGTGCATGGCCTTGTACTAACCTATTTAAATGGCATTCAAATAGGTGGCATGAATATATATCTCAAACATTGCAGGTATATCAAATGTAGATCAGTGAGGTACTCAGGGATTAAAATCAACTTGTGAATTTATTAATTCAACTGATTTAAAAAATACATAGTTTGCTACATGTGTTACATGTGTAAGATGAGCCATGCATAATCAAATAAAACAAATCCCTATACCACACACATGGGTTAACATAAAGAGGTGACTTGCATGAGCATAATGACCATCACTTCTACTGAGACAATCACCATGTCTTCAAACAATTGACAACAATAGCACTGTCTGTGATCGTGGAATCCATTCATACACCAGGCAGTGTTTGACTCTAACTATAGCATCAACTAGTTATCTTTAACCTTATAAGTCAGTCAGAGCTCTGGTCCAGACAGTGGTTTGTTACCAGTAGAGCTCTGGTCCAGACAGTGGTTTGTTACCAATAGAGCTCTGTCCAGACAGTGGTTTGTTACCAGTAGAGCTCTGGTCCACACAGTGGTTTGTTACCAGTAGAGCTCTGTCCAGACAGTGGTTTGTTACCAGTAGAGCTCTGGTCCACACAGTGGTTTGTTACCAGTAGAGCTCTGGTCCAGACAGTGGTTTGTTACCAGTAGAGCTCTGGTCCAGACAGTGGTTGTTACCAGTAGAGCTCTGGTCCAGACAGTGGTTTGTTACCAGTAGAGCTCCGGTCCAGACAGTGGTTTGTTACCAGTAGAGCTCCGTTCCAGACAGTGGTTTGTTACCAGTAGAGCTCTGGTCCAGACAGTGGTTTGTTACCAGTAGAGCTTGGTCCAGACAGTGGTTTGTTACCAGTAAGCTCTGGTCCAGACAGTGGTTTGTTACCAGTAGAGCTCAGGTCCAGACAGTGGTTTGTTTACCAGTAGAGCTTTGGTCCAGACAGTGGTTTGTTACCAGTAGAGCTCCCGTCCAGACAGTGGTTTGTTACCAGTAGAGCTCTGGTCCAGACAGTGGTTTGTTACCAGTAGAGCTCCGGTCCAGACAGTGGTTTGTTACCAGTAGAGCTTTGGTCCAGACAGTGGTTTGTTACCAGTAGAGCTCTGGTCCAGACAGGGTTTGTTACCAGTAGAGCTCCGGTCCAGACAGTGGTTTGTTACCAGTAGAGCTTTGGTCCAGACAGTGGTTTGTTACCAGTAGAGCTCCCGTCCAGACAGTGGTTTGTTACCAGTACTTGTTACCAGTAGAGAAACCGTACGGATTCCGTGCGGTTTGGCAAGAATTCCGTACGGAATCCATACGGCTATTAGTTATTCACTCCGGCTATTAGTTATTCACTCCGGCTATTAGGTATGCAGAACGAGCCCTCCTCTCTTTGCTTGACCACTAAGTTTGAAGGCTGTCTATAACCAATCAGTGAAGAGAAATACCAGACTAAAGTAACGCATTGTCGAGACTAACGCATTGTGCCTCCATGTTTCGCCGTAACATAAAGCTGTGTTGTCTTTACTAGTTTCACTACAATGTAATGACCACTAGCTAGTGGAAAATACATTTGTGTCTAGTACAGTGCTATATTTGTATATGTTAGGCTATATATTGAGATGGCAGTGTGCATTGAGTAGGCCATTGAGTAGGCCATAACATCACAATATTTCATGGATGCAAGCAAGCCAAGACAATCAATCTATATCTATAGCCTACATGCCAACACACGCACACACACACACACACACACACACACACACACACACACACACACACACACACACACACACACACACACACACACACACACCACACACACACACACACACACACACACACACACGCACACACTTTAAACACTGGTAAAGCAATAGGAGCCTGCATTGGCTAAAGTTGTTGGGATGCACGTTATTTTATAACAGGCAGGGGCAAAGTTGTGCATTACAATGCAAACACGACAATAATTGGCACGTTCTTGCGCACTCAGAAGAACATGAACTGAATAAATGCCAGGTATATACCATATCGGAGACGGGCACACAATCAGTGCATTTGCAAATGAGAGCCTGCAGTATGACCGATCTTGTGACATTATTTAACCATCCATCTACAGCTAATACGATCAGACAGATACATCATTGATCACATATAAGCCCACAACAAGCCCAACATCACCTCGGCAGGTGCGCTCTCTCTCGCACATTCACACAATCACTCCACTCCAAGGCAAGGGTTTCACTAAGACCACAAACAACCACAACTAACCAGCCTACATATCCACAACAATGCGCAACAATCAGTTCATTGCATATCTTCTGTTTGGCGCACATGGCTAATTTGCATAGGCTACTTGCACAGGACTGTCGGCTCCGCTTGTCAAAAAAATAGAACGTATTTGTGAATAAATGCTTTGAATTCTGAATACTGGGACTGGTGAGCTTAAATAGGCTATTAAGTGACCTTTAGTGAGATGGCCTAAAACGGAATACAAATGAATTATTCTAGGACATAGGCTTTCAGGATCAATTCAGAGGTTCAACTGTTCGGGATTCATTTTGCTTAGCCAGTGAAAGTGACCAGCTGTAGATTCCACACTGTTAAAAATACCTCACTACAAGTAGGCTATAAGTCCTCCAAATAATTCAGCAGAATTGCATTACTGCCACAAGCATAGGCAGCAGTAGTCATTATGCGCTAAATGGTCCCCTGCCAGTGTTTTTCTATTCTGATGTTTGTGGATGAATCTTTCAGCTACAGCTTTGTTACATTTCCTTGCGATGGTTTGCTGGTTTAATACAGCAATACATCAAATGATGTAAGATGATGTGTCCGTTGCGTGGCTGTCATGTGAGAGCCGTATACGCATTTTAAAAACACCTGTAATCAGCGTGACTATGACTTTCCGAGCGGATCATGGGGGGGCTCTCAATCATTTATTTTTTCAGGATTTTCTACCCGCATCCTCCAGTTTATCGCAAACATCTGGAGATAAGTCGGTTAATTAAATACTCAAGTGAAATACAGGTGTACCTCCAAATTGCACTTATTGTACAGTACTTCGGTAAGGGCATTTACAATCCATCACTTAAAGTTTTGATAGAGTATTCTGATGTCAGCCGGATTTAAAATGTATTTGTATAATCTTCACAAATCTTGCAGCAATGCAATGTTAATATATCATCATGGGAAATGAGTATTCTGATTCAGCGCATTTACTATTTATTTGTATAATCTTCACAACTCACAGCAATGAAATGTTAATTTATCATCATGGGAAATAGCATATAAACAAGCTTCATAAAATTAATTTCTAAGCAGTAGGCCTACTACATATTTCTCAACGTAAACATCATGACCATAAGCTATCCCAAAGTTTTCACACCTTTCACACAGTAGGGCAGCATTAGTCATACATAATTAACAACACATCAAAGAAACTTTATTGAGGGATAGCAGTGAAAAAAACATCTGCGTCTTGGGTAAAGTTGGGCTATGCTTAATGTGAGGAGCAGGGCCCGATTGGAAGGAAGCCCTTCAGGACGAAGTTGACCTGGAGAAGGCAGCTGCAGGCAGATGAAGATGGGGGGGGCTCTACTTCTTATTACCACAACAGGAACAGAACGCAGCCAAGCCAATGAATTCAGCCAAGTCACTGAGAAGTCTGTCTGTAACATTTGGAAGATACAGTTCAACCATGTAGGACTTTTTTAATTCCCCATTGTACTTTACAGAGATAGAGCACTTTGTTGCAGTCAGACATTTGTTTTTGTTTACCTTTAACATAGTGAGGTGGAACACAATAGTTTGACCTGGCCTTGGTGGAAAAGCCCACTCACCACGTCAAGGTGCAGGTCATGAGTGGGAAAAAAAGGTGTGGTGTGTGTGTGTGTGGGGGCACTCCAAAACGTCCCTCCTGTGTTTGTTGGTGTGTTGTGGGGGCACGCAAGCGTCTTCCCTGTGTGTGTGGGTGTGGGGGGCACTTCAAGTGTCCTCCCGTGTGTGTGTGGGGCAACTCCAAGCGTCCTTCCTGTGTGTGTGTGGGGGTGGGGGCACTCCAAGCGTCCTTCCCCTGTGTGGTGTGGGGCACTCCAAGCGTCCTTCCCTGTGTGTGTTGGGGGCACTCCAAGCGTCTCCCTGTGTGTGTGTGGGCCTTTCCAAGCGTCTCCTGTGTGTGTTGTGTGTGTGTGTGTGTGGGGGCACTCCAAGCGTCCTTCCCTGTGTGTGTGTGGGGCACTCCAAGCGTCCTTCCCTGTGTGTGTGGGGGGCACTCCAATCGTCCTTCCACGGGGTTGGGCACCAAATTAGGCCACGCCAAAGGTACTCCCACAGGAGGTTATTCCTTCCTCCATGGCCTCCTTAAAGCGATTGTACTCCAGATACACCGGTAGCCTTGAGTACCAGGGAACAGGTATTGGCCGTGGGGGAAAAGGGCCCGGTCCTCGTCCTCATGAGGAATTCAGAGAGCCGGGGTCCGATGGGAAAACCCACAGCAGGAATCCTTTGGAGGGCCCGTGGCAACGCCAGAAACCGCCCCCAGGGTGAGACTCGTATCTCCATCTGTTAGTACATAAGAGATAACTTGTAAGAACGACCGCATGTGAACATTAACAGGAATTTTACACTGCCTGACATGTGCCAATCTTTCGTCGTCCTTAGTTAAGATAAGATATACTTTATTAATCTCAGCAGAGAAATGTAGGTTATGTTTTATGTTGGTTTATGTTGCATTTCTCAGATCACAATAGAAATGTTCAAAAGTCCTTGTTTAACCCTAAGTGTGCACTAATAAATCAATGTGTCATTCTTTCGAAAAAAATATAAAATGTGTTATGCTGGTACTGTCACAATCGGTTCACTATAATTCCCTATGCAGTGCTGTATTTACAGGTATGCCTAGGTTCACAAATCAAATAGTAAATATTTTTCATGTGTGCATTTGTTCATTCATGCAGAGCTGTAAACAGTCTTGTATTTTTCCTTTGTGTATTGTGACCCATTATTGTTTGTGAAGACTTAACTTCTACAGGATGCCCCTTTTATATCCATTCATGATAATATCACCTGTTACCAGTTACTAATGTTGAAACAGTTGAACATTGTTGTTTTTTGAGCATTCTACAGCTTTCCTCTTTGGTGGTCCCCTGTTTTGAATTGTGCATCAAATTCAGAATAAGCATATATTAACAAAGAACAATTAGATAGATAAGGGTTGTAGATAGAAACACTTCCTTACCCTCCACCTCGATCAGCCAGTCCCTCCAATATATAAGGGTCCTGGCCTCCTTCCTCCTCCGATTGGAGCCCGGCTCAGACAGGTAGGACGTCATGAATGTGGACTCCAACCGGGAGGCCAGCAGCGGCTCAGGTGTGTCCATGAAGACCCCCTTGAGCTCCTCATGGTGGATCCTCAAAAGAGCTAGAATCCCGAAGGTCTCCAACCCTTCTTTGAATCTGTAAAATCAATGAGATAATAGATCATAGAAAATATAATGTCTGTTGCTCTGAAGCCTGTTCTAGCCTACTCCATTGTACATAATGTGAAGATAAAAATCAATTAGACAAGGAATCCTTTCAATTAATATAAATTTAGATTATTTTGGAACACATGATAACTTTTCACTCCAACACAAAGGTCTCAGTCCATTAAATAGTCAATTCCCAGCTCCACTTACTGATTGAGAGCAGTCAAAATACGGCCCTCTGTGAGGAAGTTGAGGGCTGCCCCCAGCAGCTCATCCCTATGCGGGAGGCTCCGCACAAAGGAGAAGGAGCCCATGAGGGAGAGCTCGTCTGTGGCCTCCTCCATAGCCTCCCTGGCACCTTCCACATGTGTGGCATCTGCAATCTAATATCATACATTAGGAACAATAATCATTATTTGGGATTTCTAAGCACTTTCATGGCACAAATCAGTAAAGAATGCATTGACATATGTGTATGACATAAATCATACATTGAAATTCAACATCAGTACACTATAGAGCACACCACACAGTATCTTGACACAAAAACACTTCTCCAAAAAGTGGTTTCAATTAACATTAACCATTTACTTGCCTTTTGGAGCTTGGTCCTCAAATTGTAATCTGTCACCTCTTCCAAAGTGGCAGGAAGAGGGGACAGCTTACAAACCTGTCTGTAGAGGCGCTGTGATAGGAATCTCGGAGAGACCTGCCCCTGCACCAGGCAGAGGGCAATCATCTTCCCCACCAGCCTGTACTGTCCTTTCTGCAATGCTGTGATAAGGGGAAAAGCACAAGGTTATTAAAGTTTGTTGCTCATTTTAAATGCATGTTAAAAACTCTAAATTGCAACGCCCAATACCATAAATTAAATTCAAAGCTTACCCCCCCCCCAAAAAAAAAAAAAACTCTCCGGTTCTACACGATTCACGTGAATGACCAAATAGACCAAGAAACGGCGATTGTCGCAGGAAAGCGACAAGTTTGCAGCTTTGTATATTGAAGTGAATATTTCACGGAGAGGCGGCGCCCTAGCGCCCTCTATTGACCCACCGCCACTGGTTGATATATCCATCATTTGTTCACTGTATTAGCCTACCAAATCACAGGCCTCTTCAACGGTTTAAATCAGACATCCTTTTTTTCTCACTTCCATTGAAGGACGGTGAATAGTAATTATTAATGGGAGATTGAAACATAATTATCAATAATTAATTCAAAATGTCACTGAATCCGGGGAAGGGGAACATCTTCGTGGAGCTGTGGTTCCCTCTGGTGGTCAGTAACGGGACCTCAGCTCATCCTTTGAATTCTACGTTATACATAACAGCATATCAAATATAATTCACCAACATGTCGGACTGCTTCTATTCTATCCAGACAAAACCAGACTTCTCCACACTGCATATCTGATTTTATTTGAATTTCTACAGGATAAATAAATAAATACATACAAATGAAATAAATATAACAATGACGTCAGAGAATAATTCAGTTAACATTATCTCTCTCAAACTATTTTTCTTCTGAACATTTTTCGGGTAAAAACCTTCACTCATACAGACATTAATATAAATAAATACATAAAGTTGATAAGATAAACAATTAACCGTTCATGTGCCCTTTTAACATATAACAGCAAGAACCATGTTCGATTAGATTTGAATAACAGATGTCTGGGAACCATTTAGTTTCTTCACATGGTTGTTTGGGTGGAGACTCCTCTGTGAAGTTGTTGGTGACGCTTGAGATTACCAGATTGACTAAATGTTTTCCCACACTGTTTACAGTGGTATGGTTTCTCTCCTGTATGGATGCGCTGGTGTCTCTCCAGATGACCAGATTGACTAAATGTTTTCCCACACTGTTGACAGTGGTATGGTGAACCTTCAGACTATGAGAGCGACTAAAGGTTTTACTGCACTTCTCACATCTGTGTTGTCCGGCTCCTTCTGCTGGAATCTGGCTCGTGCTTTGGACGGTTCCCGGGGAGGCTCCGATTGGTTCTTGATAGGAGGCTGCGACGTATGGGAGGAGACTAGGCTCCACCTTGATTTCTCCACTCCTCAGCAGTCGGCCGTACAGGTCGCCATGGCTCCTCTTCATGTGTTTGTGGAGGAAGATCTGAGACGTGTAGGAGTACGGACACTCGGGACAGGGGAAAGCCTGTGCTGGTGTCAGCTGGGATCTCCCTCCTAGGAGAAAGAGAGAGTCATATGCATTTTATTTTGAGATTGCTGCTGATGGCTGGTTTAAGCAGCCTCATCTGGCCAGAGTCAGGTGCTTTAGGCTTTGGGGCTTGATAAGGCTGCACCAATCAGCCTAATCAAGCATACCTGAATTTGTATAATTGGATTGTTTTTTTGAAACCTCCATGGTACTGTATATTTTGCATTTAGACATTTTTCCAAGTAAGAATATTTTTCTATTATGTTGTCATCTTTTGTTTATTATATTTAAATGTATGGTAAAACTTTACTATTTCCTGTATAATTTCTTAACTGCCTTGTTAATGTAGATGTTTATTGTCCAAGCTCTTTTGAATTAAAATGAGAGATGTGGTCATGAAGTGCCGCATAGAAACCAAACCCTGACAGAAAGACAGACTTGAAGGCAGACCTTTAGTAGAGCTCTTGTTGTTCCACAGTCGATCAAATCCGATTCCCAGATGTCTGGCGTATTCGTCCCCATACCAGACCAAGAGCTCTGCTCCTGAAGTCACGAGGCCACAGGAGCGATACAGGAATTCCCTCCTTTGTGCTGAAACGCTATTAGGTTCTGTTCCTCTTCATTACGAGCACAATTGACGTACCTAACACACAGAAGGGTACGTCAACACACCTTTACAGTCTATCTTCTGCATATGTCATAGCAACACAGAAAATATTGTGGATCTAATCAGATAACAGACATGGAGAAATATAAATGTTATCAATCAAGTAATGTAAGTAAGAAAATTGTGAACATTATTCATGCAGTAGATGGTATAAAAGTGAATAGGGTCCTACCTCATCCAGTTAGAAAGTGTCTCTCTCTTTGCATCAATGTAATCATTGTGTCTGCTCTTGTAGATCTGGAGAAATGTGTTAATCAGACTCTATGCCATCCAATAAACACAAAAGCACACATACAAGACTAGATCAAAATAAATGAATACAAACACACTGACCTCCCAGGAGTATCCACTCTCCAGGGCTCCCTCTTCATCGGTCCTGTGTCCTTCGTAGGGTCCAAAGTGTGTTCCAATGGGAAGGCCACCGTCTCCACAGTAAAACACCCCTAGACCGGCCCCAGGGATCCCAGAATCTCTGATCTACCCCACATGAGACAGAGACGGAGAGAGGACTCTCACTCTACGACTGAGAGTCGTAGAGTGAGAGGAATACATAGAGGAAGGGAGGGAGGGGTGGAGGAGGGAGGAGAGATAGAATACAAGAGGTAGAGGAGAGCGAGATGGAGACACATGGAGAAGAGAGATGTAGAGAGAATGAGGCAGGGAGAGACAAAGAGAGGTGAGAGGAATGGAGAGAGGAAGAGAGGTGGTGAGATGGAGGGGGGGAGAGGAAGATAAGATATGATAAGAAATTAATGGAGATGTGTAGTTGGGAAACAAGTGAGAAAGAGAGATTTAGACAGGAAGAGGGAGGGAGGAAAGGAAAGAGGGGGTTGGGACAGGGGGGGGGAGTTCAGAGAGGGAGTCACAAAGAGAGGCAGATAGAGGGAAATGGGGGGAGAGAGGGAGAGATAGACGGAAAGCACGATTCAGGAAGAAGAACCATTGGGGGAGAGATATATCCATCTGCTTTGGCAATATAACTGTTCACATTACTGTTTTTATATACATTAGCTGGGAAATGTATTGAACAATGAATGTTATACCGTCTCATTGGACGGGGAGAACTTTGTTGTGTTAAAGTACGACATATACCTCAAACCCAGCGGGCAGCGTCTTCTTGGCTCTGTCTTTCTCTCTGACAGCAACGGGGCGATCAGCCATGAAGACGATAGGACCGTGGACCGCGCACTCTTCGAGGAAGAAAGTCCTACACTCATCACAGACTGGAGAGAGTTCATTTATTTATAACGTCCAAGAGAGCTTCAGCTACAAATCTATATTAAATAGACAGAAACAGGAAGATTAAAAATTGGTTTGTGAATGAAAAAGAGGTGGGAAAAAAGAGGTGGGGAGAGAGAGAGACAGAGACAGAGACAGAGACAGAGACAGAGAAAGAGACAGAGACAGACAGAGACAGAGACAGAGACAGAGAGAGAGAGACAGAGAGACAGAGACAGAGACAGAAGTAGTCGTCATCCTTAGGTACTTCCGGTTCTTGGTAGTTAACTGAGAACATTTCTCAGGTTCGTCTCTCTTGAATAAACACTTGAGCCCTTCATATGTTCATGGATAACTGATTCACACACACACACACACACACACACACACACACACACACACACACACACACACACACACACACACACACACACACACACACACACACACACACACACACACACACACACACACAGTTACAGACTATACGTGCACAAAAAGGTGTTATTGCAGTGAAGCAGTGGTGGGATCAGAGCTAACCCAATGAGACCTCCTCCTGGACTGCAGAGCCCCTCTCTACTCCTCCTCCGGGGGGGTCGATCTCTGGATGAGAAGGAGTGGGCCCTCCAGAGACCTCCTGGTCACTCCAGCCCCGCCCTGAGAGACTCTGACAGACAGAACGACTAGTTAGGAGTACTCACTGTTTTATTAATGTGGGTAGGTACTAGGGCTGTACGGTATGGACTAAAATGTATATCACGGTATGATTTGAGGAATAGACGGTAACGGTATTATATCACGGTATGTTAATTTTATCTTCTAATTTCGATATAAATGCCTCTGAAGGGGGAAAAATACTGGAAAGGCATCAAAACCACATCAAAAAAATTAAATTATTTTCTGAAGTTACTTCCATCTCTGAAAAACACTAATGTTTAATAGTATGGATTTGTTTCTCCACTTGCTTGCGGACCTTGCCGTATAGTTTTGGCATCTCAATTTGGCTGAAGTGTGTGTGGGCAGGAAACGCGTACCTGGGATCGAGTGTTTTGACCATCTCTTTAAAGCCCTTTCTATCGACATTTTCAAAGGGAACCATGTCCTTAGACAGGTAAACAGTGACAACGTTTGTCAGCTCGTTCCACCACTGGCATTCAAAATGCCTGCGGAAGCAATGTCTGATTGCAGCGACGGCTTCACGCTTCCAGCGTCTGTCTCGTACGTTGTGGAATGAGAGCTTGTGAAGGGACTATTGTGCGAGCACGCAGGAGGGCTTGCTGCGCGCCTGCGTGCTTGCGCAATAGCATACGGCCTGAGAAGGCAGTATCGCTGTCAATCTGTCCCTGGGAAAAGTAACGTGGTGCCGAATTGAAAAAGGAACTATGTTTCGTTACCTTATTTTCAGTAGTTGCTCGTAACTTTACTTTTTACATGAAAAAGTAGTTAGGGAACTGTATTAACGCATTACTTACTTTGTTACGCGTTACACACAACATTGTCTACCGGTCACATCCGGTCTCACGCTAACGTCAAAATCCATACCGTAGCGCAAATTCACACCGGTATACGTTCAGCACCGTTTATACCGTACACCCCTAGTAGGTACCTTACCTCCTAGCAACAATACGTCTAAGGTTATACATCGTGCTGGTGTAATTAATACCCTTAATCCATGAGTCTGCTGTCACACGGACATGAAGCAGGTCTCGTACCATAGAGGACAGGACATGGTAAGGCTGCTGAAGGTGATGTGTGCTGTTTTATACCTGTACAGAAACTGCATCTGACGTACTGGGCTGTTGTAGAGACCCCTGTCTGACTGTTGGTGGCTTCCACACTCGAGCACCTGCTGACATAACTGGCTTTAGGTTAGGATGTAACCTGCTAACTATTACCAACTGACTATATGAGTTAGGATGTGACCTATTACTACAACAAACAGACCATATGTAAGGACGTACTATATTAACTATGACTAACTGACTTAAAGGTAGCTTAGAAGCTATTAACAACCAAGGCAGTATAAAACCTATTACTATTAACTTACTATAAGTTAGTATTTAACTTTCTGACTTACGATCAATTAATATTTAACCAAATAACTACTTACTGAATCTAAGTAAGGAAGTATCCTACTGACTACTAACTGACTAAAAAGGTAGTATAAGCTACTAACAACCAATGAAGTATAAAACCTAACTTGCATACTATATCTGACTAACTATAAGTAAGGATGTATGCTACAAACTCCTACTAACTGACAATAAAAGGGAAACTTCTTGTTGCCATGGCGCTGTGGGAGACGGCTGCCTCTCCAGTAGCTCTCCCGTTTTTTAACTTCTTTCTACTTATTGTGTGTTTAATATATATACTGTACTATACTAAACTATATACTATATACTATAGATACTTCTATTCTATTTATTTTTTCTAAAAATGCAACCAAGAGCCAGCTCTCTCACTTACCCAAGAGAGGAACTACTGGCTTTGCAAACAAACGGACTAACGGACAAAACAAACAACAAACAAACAAACGGACGGGCTGGGATACGACACCCAATCCCAGCGGAGCTGAGGAGGAGACCCAGGGGCTGCAAGGCTGGAGCTAAGATAAAGGCTGAGCTTGCGGATAATCGTAGGCGCTACAAACCATCTATTCCCTCCGTAATCATGGGGAATGTGAACTCGCTGCCGAACAAGATCGACGAGCGGTCCGCGCTGAACAACCAACGGATCTACCGTGACAGCAGCTTGTTCATCTTTACGGAGACATGGCTAAACCACCTTGTACCGGATGCTAACGTGGACCTGCTGGGATTCACTGCCGTGAGAGCCGACAGAGACACTAAAGCGAGCGGAAAAAGCAAAGGTGGGGGTCTCATCATGTATGTCAACAACCGCTGGTGTAACCCAGGACATATCTCCATAAAGACAGTCTCATGTTGCCGGGACCTCGAGCTGCTAGCTGTTAGCCTGCGGCCATATTATCTGCCGAGGGATTTTAGTCATGTGATCACCGTCTGTGTTTACATTCCTCCGAGAGCGGACGCAGCCACTGCCTGTGAGAAGGATACACTCCGTCACAGCAAGGCTGCAGACACAGCACCCTGAGGCATTTATGATCATCTCTGGGGACTTTAATCACGTAACTTTGGATTCTACTTTGGCAGTTTTTCACCAGGTTGTAGACTGTACTACCAGAAACAACAGGACAATTGATCTCCTCTATGCTAATGTGAGGGATGCATATAGAGCGACTCCCCTCCCCCCACTGGGGAAGTCTGATCACAACCTGGTTCACCTACAGCCACTGTACATCCCCCTGGTCCAAAGACAGCCGGTGACAACTCGCACCATCAGGAGGTGGTCCCCTGAGATGGAAAGTGCCCTGAGAGACTGTTTCGACACCACAGTATGGGATGTGTTGATTGACCCGCATGGTGAGGACATAGAGGGGATGACACACTGTCTGATGGAGTACCTCAACTTCTGCGCAGACGTGGTCTCCCCTGTCAGGACTGTCCGCTGCTACCCTAATAACAAGCCATGGGTAACGCGGGAAGTCAAGGCTGTCCTCAACAAGAAGAAGGCTGCCTTCAGGAGCAGGGACAGGGAGGCCATGAAGGCAGCACAGAAGGAGGTGAAACACTGTGTGAGGGAAGCTAAGGACAGCTATAGGAGAAAGGTGGAGCAGAAGCTGAGGGAGAACAACATGAGGGAGGTCTGGGAAGGTGTGAGGACCATCACAGGTCACAACACAAAGACCAGAGCTACAGGGGGGACAATGCAGACAACGGAGAGGGCGAACGAGCTGAATGACTTCTTCAACAGGTTCAACCAGCCCTCGTCCCCCCCACCTCCACCACCACCACCACCACCATCACCACCACCACCCTCACCACAGCCATCTCTCCTTCTTCTTCCCTCTACACACCTCCCCCCAGACACCACAACATCCCCCTCCTCCCCCCCACCTCAACACAATCCCCGCCTCACATCACCATAGACCAGGTCAGAGGACAGCTGAGGAAGCTCCAGCCCAGGAAAGCAGCAGGCCCAGACAAAGTGTGTCCGAGACTGCTGAAGACCTGCGCTGCAGAACTGGGAGAGCCGCTACAACGGATCTTCAACCTTAGCCTGCGGCTAGGGAGACTGTGGTTGCCAGCGTCCTCTTCTACACTGTGGTGTGCTGGGGAGGCAGCATAAACAAGAGGGACACCTCCAGACTGGATAAACTGATCAGGCGGGCTGGCTCTGTGGTCGGCATGAAGCTGGAACCACTGGTGACGGTGGCAGAGAGGAGGACACTGGACAAACTGCTGGACATTATTGACAATGCCAGCCACCCCTTGCACACTGTCATCAACCAGAGGAGCCTGTTCAGTGGAAGGCTGCTCCTTCCCAAAGTTAGGACCAACAGACTAAAGAACTCCTTTGTCCCTCATGCCATCACACTATACAACTCCTCACTCTGAGGGAAGTAGGAGGAAATAGAATAGAAGTAATGGAAGTAATAGAGTAATAGAGTAAAGAGGAGAGATATAACCTATTCCACTGCTTAATTTGAACTGCTAATTTATTTAATTTAATTTAACTGTCAGCCACCCCTTGCTCACCGTCATTTCATATATGATATGATATTTATCCACAATGCCGTATGTGTATGTGTGTATGTATGTGTATGTATGTGTATGTATATGTATATATGTGTATGTGTGTATATGTATGTGTGCGTGCATGTGTATTGTGGGTGCCTGGTCTCTGAGGTACAACAGTGGGATCACCAATCAGAATAGAACAGGCGGAAGCGGGGGTTGCGGTGAAATCAACTTAAGTCATTTATTTATAAAAAGGTGCAGGGGGAAAAGGGAGGGGGCAAAAGGCAACTCAAATCTTCACCGGTTTGGCGGCTGTCGTCAGGGTGCCCTTTCTGGCTCTTCCTGGGGTGAGGCCAGAGAGAGAGAGAGAAAGATAGTCCGAGGTTAGTGGGGTCTGTGGTCCCTGCCACTGACCTCTTCGCCCTAGCTCGGCTTGGGTTTCCTCTCCAAGTCGTTGGGGTTCCTCTTCAGCTAGTCGTTGGGGTTCCTCTTCAGCTGCCGGCCTGCGGTCGGGTTTCAGCACGACACAATTCACACACACCGACACAACAGCTCTTTGGTCCACTTGGACGTATCTTAATTGATTAGGTTTGGATTGTTCAAGAGGGTTGGCCACAGGCCTCTTACCACGAGACTGGCCTAACGTGTCTCTGGTCTCCACACCACACGCTCCTCCAGCCAGTCTGTCTTCAGCCTGTTCTGGTGGAGTTAAAAGGGCCCTCTGATTGCAGGGCTAACTCAGCGCACCTGTGCAGGGTAAGCTGAGTAGTACCTCCCATCCAGAACCACACCCCTTGGCTGCCTTTGCCTGCCTTTGTGGCCACCCCGTGGCCATGTGGGGCACTGCTCAGCGGCTGGGCCACCACATACCCCCACCCTCAGCTCTGAACCTCGGTGGGGAGCGACAGACCAACAGCAGTCATCCCTTCTCGACATGGCATCAGCGTTCCCATGAAGCTTCCCTGCCCTGTGTTCCACTGTAAACTTGAAGTCCTGCAGGTGTAAAAACCAACGGGTTATTCTGGCATTCTTGTCTTTGTTTTGGGCCATCCACTTCAATGGAGCGTGGTCAGTTACTATTACAAACTCGCGGCCTAGCAAGTAATAACGTAATTTTTCCATGGCCCATTTAACTGCCAGGCATTCCTTTTCTATGGTTGCATAGTTTCTCTCGTGTGACAGTAGTTTGCGGCTGACAAAGGTTACCGGGTATTCCATGCCGTCGTGTATTTGGGACAGGACCGCCCCAAGTCCTACCTCCGATGCGTCTGTCTGTAGCACAAACCTCCTGCTGAAGTCGGGTGTGTGCAACACCGTCTCGCTGCACAGGGCCTTCTTCAGACGATTGAAGGCCTGCTCGGTCTGGTCCGTCCACTTCACCTTGTTTGGTGCACTCTTGCTTGTCAGCTCATGCAGGGGGGCAGCTATGGAGGCAAAGTTTGGAATGAACTGTCGATAATATCCCATTAACCCTAGGAAGGTCCTCACCTGACGTTTCGTCTGGGGTTGGGGCCAGGTTGCTATGGCATCGACTTTCTTCTCTTGGGGTTTGACATTTCCTCGCCCCACAGTGTACCCAAGGTAGTTCGCCTCCTCCAGGGCCAGGGAACACTTTTTAGGGTTGGCCGTCAGCCCTGCTTCCCGCAAGGCCTGGATGACAGCTTCTAGGTGCCGGAGGTGGATATCCCATGACGTGCTATGGATAATGATGTCATCGATGTAAGCTGCTGCATAGTCCCGATGTGGTCGTAGCACCTTGTCCATGAGCCTCTGGAAAGTTGCCGGGGCCCCGTGAAGTCCAAATGGGAGGACCCGGTACTGGAAGGCCCCGTCTGGTGTAGAGAACGCCGTCTTCGGTTTTGCTTGTGGCGTTAGTGGCACCTGCCAATACCCCTTGGTTAAGTCTAATGTAGAGATAAACCGGGCAGGTCCTAACCTTTCGACCAGCTCATCCACACGGGGCATAGGATAAGTGTCGAATAGAGAGATCTCGTTCAGTTTCCTATAGTCATTGCAGAACCTAATGCTACCATCGGGCTTCCCAACAAGGACTATAGGACTGGACCAGGCACTGTGGGACTCTTCCACGACCCCAAGGTCAAGCATTTTCCTCACCTCCTCTCTGATGGCTTCTCGTCTGGCCTCCGGGATTCGATACGGTCGAAGTCTTACCGTCTTTCCCGGCTCGGTTTCAATGTCATGGGCGATGACTGTTGTCCTCCCTGGGGTCTCAGAGAAGACATCTTTGCTCCTGGTGAGCAGTTCTCCGAGGGCCTGTACCTGTCTGGACGACAGCTGATCGCCCATTTTCACTGGCGGTAGACTCTGGGGAGACAGGTTGGCACTGAAGACATTGGAGGGGACAGGGGGAGGTTCATGCCATGGCTTCAGTAAGTTTACGTGATAAATTTGCTTGCCTTTCCTTCGGCCAACCTGTCGTATCCTGTAGTTCACTGGTCCCATTCGTTCCATTATCTCATAAGGTCCTTGCCATTTGGCTAAAAACTTGCAGGCATTCGTGGGGACCAAGACCATCACTTTGTGTCCTGGTTCGAACTCTCTCACCTGGGCTCCTCGATTGTACACCTGTGCCTGTTGTGCCTGGGCTTGCTGCATGTGTTCACGAACCAAGGGCCACACCTGGGTCATTCGGTGGTGCATCTGCTCCACGTGCTCCACGACACTGCGCTGGGGGGATGGCTGCTGCTCCCAGGCTTCCTTGGCCACATCCAGCATGCCCCGGGGTCTCCGTCCGTACAATAGTTCGAATGGTGAAAATCCAGTGGAACCCTGGGGAACTTCACGTATGGAGAAAAGGACATGAGGCAGCAGCTGGTCCCAATTCTTACCATCCACCTCTACAACCTTGCGCAGCATGTGCTTGAGGGTTTGATTGAACCTTTCCACGAGTCCATCTGTCTGAGGGTGGTAGACAGAGGTTTTAATTTGCCTCACCTTCAGACTTTGGCACAGTCTTTTCATCACCCCAGACATAAAGCAGGATCCCTGGTCTGTAAGGATTTCCTCAGGCAATCCCACTCTACTGAAGAGCAGGAACATTTCCCGGGCGACCGCCCTTCCTGTTGCCGAGCGTAGGGGAATGGCCTCTGGATACCGTGTGGCGTAATCCAGAATGACTAAGATATAGCGGTGGCCGCTGCTAGACTTCGGGAGGGGTCCGACAATGTCCATGCCAATCCTACTAAAGGGGGTTTCAATGATTGGAAGGGGTATTAAGGGATTTCGATACGCTACCTTAGGGGAGTTGATTTGACACTCTCCACAGTGTCGACAGTACTCCTCCACGGCTCTCTTGACCCCCGGCCAGTAGAAGCGGCGGAGGACACGGTCATATGTCTTTTCTCTCCCTAAATGCGCCCCTAGTAGGTGGGAGTGTGCTAGGTACAACACTTTGGTGACATATTCCCTGGGGACAAGCAACTGTTCACAGATTTCAGAGTCTTTTCTTGTTACTCGGTACAGCAGCTTATTTTTAACCATGAAATGGGGAAAAGACACTTGACTCACCCCATCCTGGTTTTGGCCCTCAATCACTCGGACATCCCTCCAGGCTTGGGTCAGGTTGGGATCCTGCAGCTGGGCTGAGCCGAATCGTCCAGGCCTGAGAGTTTCATCCACCTCGACTTGGGGGAACTCTGAGAATACCTCATCCGACTGTATCTCTTCCAGAGGCTCCTGCTCCTCAGCTGCACGTCCAGGATCCGTTTCTGTACTTTGCCTATGGAGCGGCCTATTCACTTCGTCATCGCTGGATTCCGCAGGGCTGCCATCGGGTGACACGGCGGCACAAGCCTGGTGGGTGGCGGAGGCCTTCGTCCCAACCGGGCGTCTTCGGATTCGCCTATTCCGGTTCCTCAATTTCTCCGGCCAGTAGTGGGAGAAGAGCGGGCTGTCTCGGCCGAAAAGCACTGGCACCGGCAGTTGCTCTACAACCCCGACCCGCAGAGTGAATGGTCCGTGGGGAGTAATCACCTGGACCTCCGAGGTGGGATACTTCCGGGTGTCTCCATGGATGCAGGAGACGGAGATCTCTTCTCCCCAGGTGTCACTAGCAAACTGCGGTCTGATTAGTGAAACCATGCTTCCGGAGTCAAGGAGTGCTTCTGTGTCCCTCCCGCCTATCTTAACCGGACACTTTGGGGCTGGGGCCCCCTGGTGGGCCCAACAGGTAGTTAGGGTCTGGCTGAAGAAGCCCTTACCACCCGTAGATGCGGCCGTAGGCATCGGTTCATCCCGGTCCGGACACTCTCTGGCTAGGTGTCCCTCCTGGCCACAGGAGTAGCAACGTGGGCGAGGAGGAGTCATTGGTTCTCGCCTCTCCGTCTGTCTGGTCCAGCCAGTCGGTGTCCGGGCTGTTGGCGTGTTCACAGCTTTGCCACTGGTCACTTTCCCTCTGTTGGCTTTAAAGTTAGTATGCATGACACTTTCTGATCGCATCATGCTACCCATCACCCTGTGGTTCTCCAGCAAGGCTATTAATCTGTCCACACTTGGAGCCCCCTGCTGGGCGACATACCTCTTGGCGTCGTTTGGCAGTCCCCGGAGGCACCGGTCAATCACAACGCGGTCCACTATTGGTGGCCCTGCAGCTTCCTCCAGCCAGCTCTTGGTATGACGGACCAGTGTCGTTACCTGGGCCCGGACTGGAACCGCAGGGTCATAGCTCCATTCATGCACACGCTGGGCCCGTGCAGGAAGGCTAAGTCCATACTGAGCCAGGATGGCAACCTTGACCGCATCATAGTTCATGGCATCTGCAACGGAAAGGTCCCGACAGGCTTTCTGAGCTTCCCCAGTCAAGAAGGGCATTAGGTTGTTCGCCCATTCTGCTCTTGGCCAGTTCTCCCTTGTTGCAGTCCTTTCGAACAAGGCAATATATGTCTCTACGTCATCATCCGGCGTCTGTTTGGTCAGCACATCTCGTGGTCGTCGCTCTTGTCTTCCGCTTACCCGGCACAACTCAGCTACAGCTGACTGCAGCGTGGCTTGGGTTTCCAAGATGGCTCTCATGGTTTCTTCCATGTTCAAAAATATATATAGTTTTTTTTATTTTATTTTATTTATTTATTTTTTATTCCGATCGGTTCACCCACTGATAGCGAGGACTCAGACTGCCCGCATTCTCCACCATATGTGGGTGCCTGGTCTCTGAGGTACAACAGTGGGATCACCAATCAGAATAGAACAGGCGGAAGCGGGGGGTTGCGGTGAAATCAACTTAAGTCATTTATTTATAAAAAGGTGCAGGGGGAAAAGGGAGGGGGCAAAAGGCAACTCAAATCTTCACCGGTTTGGCGGCTGTCGTCAGGGTGCCCTTTCTGGCTCTTCCTGGGGTGAGGCCAGAGAGAGAGAGAGAAAGATAGTCCGAGGTTAGTGGGGTCTGTGGTCCCTGCCACTGACCTCTTCGCCCTAGCTCGGCTTGGGTTTCCTCTCCAAGTCGTTGGGGTTCCTCTTCAGCTAGTCGTTGGGGTTCCTCTTCAGCTGCCGGCCTGCGGTCGGGTTTCAGCACGACACAATTCACACACACCGACACAACAGCTCTTTGGTCCACTTGGACGTATCTTAATTGATTAGGTTTGGATTGTTCAAGAGGGTTGGCCACAGGCCTCTTACCACGAGACTGGCCTAACGTGTCTCTGGTCCCCACACCACACGCTCCTCCAGCCAGTCTGTCTTCAGCCTGTTCTGGTGGAGTTAAAAGGGCCCTCTGATTGCAGGGCTAACTCAGCGCACCTGTGCAGGGTAAGCTGAGTAGTACCTCCCATCCAGAACCACACCCCTTGGCTGCCTTTGCCTGCCTTTGTGGCCACCCCGTGGCCATGTGGGGCACTGCTCAGCGGCTGGGCCACCACAGTATATGTATATATATATATGTTTATTTATGTTTACATTTATTTATTTATATTTATTTATTTATATTAATCCTCTATACAGTTCTCTACATTTATCTTTTATTTTACTTGAATCCTGTTTTACTTCTATTATTATCTACCGGTACTTTCTATATTAGCTAAGAGTTTATTGTTTACTGTTTACTGTTTTTTGTTTACTTTTTATAGTTAGTTAGTTAAGAGTTTATTGTTTATCTTATATTATATTATATTATAATTATTGTTTACTGTTTACTTTTTATTTTACTTTTTATAGTTATCTAAGAGTGTATTGTTTATCTTATATTGTATATAATTTAATATTGTGTTGTGTTTCTTTCTGTAAGCTACTGGACAATCAATTTCCTTGAGGGAGTCATCCCAAAAGGATCAATAAAGCCTAATCTAATCTAATCTAATCTAATAAAGTAGTATATAAACGACTCACTTCAACTAACTGACTAAAATGGGTAATATAACCTGCTAATTTACTATGAGGTACAACCTATTATTAAAAATGTTTATTACAGGTTTTCCTTTTTTCAGATGCAATAAAATCCCTTTAAATCAATAAAACCCCTTTTTGTTGCTATATCTTTGGTCAAATGATGCGGGCTAATGTATCTTCAGGGCTTTGAAAGGGATAATGTTCACTGCACATTACTCCTTCCAGAATTGTCTTGTAAATGTCTTTGTACCGGTCAATCCAGAGGTCCAGAGCTGCTCCTCCTCAGAGTCTGTCTCTTCAGGTGAGCAGACTCTCACCTGGCCGGGCTTCTCTCTCCTCATGAAGGCTGGAGCCACAAAGGACAGACCTGACACACACACACACACACACACACACACACACACACACACACACACACACACACACACACACACACACACACACACACACACACACACACACACGCATTTATAGACTATATCAGGAGAAAAATTTGACAAATTGGGACATGCCTTTCCCAAGGTCCAAGAGACCTGGGAATCAGAATATTTCCATTCCTTGATTCTAGGAATGCAACCATCTGTTCAGATTTAGGCTAGGGCTATATTTTTGTTC
Organism: Gadus chalcogrammus; assembly: GCF_026213295.1. Lineage (NCBI taxonomy): Eukaryota > Metazoa > Chordata > Actinopteri > Gadiformes > Gadidae > Gadus > Gadus chalcogrammus. Next base: position 24,303 of record NW_026613598.1, read on the forward strand.
AGCCCATAGCAACCAGCCCATACACACACAAACTCTATTTTCAGGTTTATGTGACTTATAAGGCCCATAGCAACCAGCCCATACACACACACACTCTATTTTCAGGTTAATGTGAATTATAAAGACCCTAGAATACACAAAATAGGATCTGTATTTTAACTGGGGTCCGGTTATGTAGAAATGTCAAAACCCCAGACAACCCGGGTAACCTTCAACAGAAAGGACTATCCATGTTCACATAGCTCTTAAATATAATATGTTCTCAGTCTACTGTTTAAGTCGTATTATTGCTATTTGTGACAATATATAAAAATTCGTAGCAAATATTCACTAATAAAAAAAGGCGGAACACTTTTTGCATTTCTTACTTTTATTGAGTGCCAGCAAAAAAAATACAAGCAAAAAACAAGATCAATTGGAATGGATCTACCTAGTCATCTTCCTTTTTAATGCTACGTTTCTGTTGTGTACGTAGTACTTGATGGCAACCCAGTCTCGGTCTTTCAGAGCTACTGGCTCTGCCTGGAGGCAGGAGTCACAGTCCTTTTTGCCAGGTATTCTGCAGCTTGTAATGAAGTTAAGCAAATGCCGCTCAACAGCCTTCACTTCCTCACCTGTCCACTTGCTTCTCACCTTCACAGCTTTCATAAATGGAAACAAAATACAACTGATTAACAATGGAACAATGGCTCTGCAACAAATGGGGGATATGATACAAAGGATTCTAGTTAGTAGTTATATGATATATGTTATCAATACATTTTTCTAATAAAGTAATGAATACAAAATGCTGACTAACCTTGCTTTCTTTTGGAGCCCTTTGAAGAAGCTTGGAATGTGACTATTTTGTGACTCATGTTTACGTCATCCAAGGTGGTTGATTCAGGAGTGCCCTCCATGTTGTCCAGGGTGGTTGATTCAGGAGTGCCCTCCATGTTGTCCAGGCTGGTTGACTCGGAAGTGCCCTCAATATTGTCCAGGGTGGTTGACTCGGAAGTGCCCTCCATGTTGTCCAGGGTGGTTGACTCGGAAGTGCCCTCCATGTTGTCCAGGCTGGTTGACTCGGAAGTGCCCTCCATGTTGTCCAGGCTGGTTGACTCGGAAGTGCCCTCCATGTTGTGCAGGCTGGTTGACTCGGAAGTGCCCTCAATGTTGTCCAGGCTGGTTGACTCAGGAGTGTGCCTCAGAAGTGTCTGGTCCCTAGCAGTCTCAGTTATTGAGCCTTTGCAAAGTAATAATGATTGTGATGTTATTCTATGAGCTTTCTGACAATACGTTGGTTTGCTTGCATTATTCACTGTAAACAACCTCAGTGTCAGGCAATATGCAATTCTACATTATATATTCATTTAGATTTCAGATGTAAACATAAGCTGAATGCAAATTCATGAATGTAGAATTACTTGAGGATCATTTCGATAATCCCCCAGAAATGTTAATTTATGTGACATAACTTAAAGATATTACCGCATATATACAAGTCAGGATACCTTTGCATTGATGTAGGTCAGCAATGTTTTCTTCGCTGGAATCATCACTCATTTCTACTTCATCTGGTTGGGTAAAAAAACGTTCAGGCAAATCATTTAAATTAAGGACTAAGAACACTTATAATAGTTATATTTGAAGTGGTTAAAAACTATATTTCAAATAAAATGTTACCTTCAGGATTGACCTCAATGTCATCCAGCCCTTTCCCCTGCAGGTAAGGCAGTCTTCCTTTTTCGAGTGATATCAGGAGTTTGCTGACTTTTGCGAGCTGAAGGGTACTCTCTGGAAGCCGATAGAATTCTCTATGGACACGGATTTCGTGTCCTAGAAAGGTGGCAAGTTGATCCATTTCATTTTCTTTCAGATTTAGTAGTGTGGACAAAGTGGCCACTTGTTTCCGCAATCTTGTTGAGGTGAGTGCCTCTGGGTTCTTTGCACCACATTGCTTTGCATACTTACGAAAGCAGTCAGAGCCTCTGTAATGGGAAAGGACACCTGGCCGTGCAAACATGTACACATTTTCTTTGTGGACTTGACACTCTTTCCTGCTTTTCATTAGGAGGTCCATAGCAGCGATCATGTCGGGGGTTAGAAGCACTGGAAACTTTCTTGACCTTTTACCACGAATCTCAACTCTCTCAAAGTGCTCTGCAAGCTTCCTCTCGAAGTCGGTAAGGCCCCTCACAATGTCTGGATTCAGCTCTGTACGATCCCTGGATGTGAAAGTCTGAAGCTCCATTTTTTAAACTTCACCTTCCCGCCTTCTGTTAAATAGTACTACCTGCGTCAAAGTCACTTTAGCAAGATTTCCAAAGCTTTTGCTGTTGGGTTCTTCCTCAAGGTCCTTCATGCGCTTAACACGCTCAGCAGCAAGAAACTTGTGCAGCACCGACACATCCTCTGTAAAGGGTAAAACCTGTGGTTTATTCCATTTGGCTTGTTGAAGTGTTCCCAATGCGGCAGCAGAAATGGACTCTGTCCAGTTTTTCTGATGTAGAGTGGCAAATTGCTTTGCAGACTCCGCAACGGCAGGGCGATTTGCAATGATGGCATTGCATTGCACAATGCCTGCAACTTTGGCTAAACTGTGTCCCAATTTCAAAGCCAATGATGGGATTTTATACGAGTTGCTTTCGACATCATAACCAGCAACAGATCTAACTGCCTGTATCACATGCGGAAAGTTACAGGGCATAACAAGGTCTTCGGTGCTCTTCAAAGGTGTTATAGCTCTTGCCGTTATCAATAGTCTTGCCATCTCTCTCATTTTTTGGCGTATGTAGTCATTCCTTCTTTCATACGGTTTCCTGGAATTGAACAGTGACTCGCCGATACAAAGGATTACAGTTTCACTCCTTACAACCGAAGAAACGTCATCCTGGTTCATTTCACAAGCAATCTTCCAAACAGTTTCCTTAACTGAGTCAGGTCTTGGTAAGTGCATTTGAATCCTTTTTCGGCCAACTTGAGGCTCTTCCTCAACAGACTTTTTCGGGCAGTTTCTCACATGTCTCCATAAAGAGTTTCTTGCATACAGCCCTTCGCAAAATTTGCAGTGACGGAAGTCATCAGATTGTTTTGCAGTACTGGGTCTTCTACAAGCAACCATCTCTCCAGTGCCACAGCTTGCCACTTCAGCATTATGGTCAAAGTTTCCTCGCTTCTTAATAGAGCGTAACAGCTCGCTTCTTTTGCGGGATCTTTTATCAAAACTGAAAGCCATTGCAACATCAGGCTCTTCACTGTGGACGGATTCAAGATGTCTTGCCAATTTAGAAATGCCCTTTTTACAATAAAGACAAAATTGCTTCTTGTTGTACTTGCTTCCTTTTGCTTTTATTGGCAATGGTGAGACATTTACGGAGCTTTTCTGCTGTGATGTGTTCTTTAATGAATTGGCACTGCAGCTTATCACTGAGGCACAATGATTGCTGCTCATCTTTGAATAACTTGATGTTCTAGGTACCTCTGAACTGGTGGCACCATCCCCCTTCATGGTTTTGAGTTCTTGACTAGCAGTACTTATAATTGAAGCATCCGAGGAATTGCCACATGAGGCTGGAACATAGTCAGCATCATCATAGTCCGTAGCATCCGAAGATTCCTCAAATAAGTCAGTGGAGGTCTGAAGGAAAATGGAGAAAAAAAGCTACTAATTCTGTCAATAACTTACGCATGCATTAATAGCTAGGGTATCATACTCCCTATAGTACCATCACAATGTGCATAACATCTACAAACTCACCGAATGATTAATTCTGGTGACCTGAATCAAAGATCTCTTGGCTATCTCTTTTTGAGCCTCCTGGTAACGATCTTCACAACGACCATGATGGCGCTTCAGATTTTTCAGACGGCAGCTTTTTCTAAGCTTTACAAATCAAAATGAAAATACTAGTCTACAATGTTTCCTCACATCATAATTACCCCAAGGGGTGAAAATATGAACTATTTGAACTTATGACCAGAATGCAGCGTTCTTACCTGCTCTGCAGTAGGACACTGGTGGAAGGGGACAGTTCCAGAGGACTTGCTTGCCTTGAATGAAATGATGAAAAATAAATATTATTTTGTATAAACACAGGACTGAAACGTGGAATTAGGATATATTATACTGTGCTGCATTGACTATGCATGTAGGGACCACAGTTGTAAGTAAAATAATTCAAACGTGGATCTGGGCAATTTATGTAAGGCTCTATAGAAATAGTTAGAACTAAAATATCTGCTACCCAACAATATGAGGACCTCGTAACACACACACACTCTACTCTTGTTGGGTCATACCATATTGGGACGTCATCTGAAACACATTTAAGCCTTGCACAGACAAAGTACAAAATGAGGACCTGACGACTGAACACATCTAGGGTCAAGGTTCCTGACATCGAGTTATCCTTTTGTTGTCAAAGAAAGCTGAAAAGCCCCAACACTAATGTAAATGGATCTACTGCCGTAGAAATTAAATCACGCAAATTGATAAGAAGTATGTTAAATGGGCAAAATCATTGCCAAAGGGGAAAAAAAAACATAGGATTCAGTGAGAATAAAGATTCATTTTATGTTTTGAGGGGCGGTTAGTTCTGTCAAATGGTAAGGCTAATTTTGTTAACGCTATGATATTGAACCAACTTATGGAAATGTTGATATTGTGAACATTTTGCACAAAAAGGTTGGTTGTGATAGTCACAAGCCATTTCATATATATATTGGAATGAACTGAGACATCAATTTAAATAGAAACGATCTACAATAAGTGTGTAATAACCTGTTGGATGGATGAAGTGGATCTCTGGCTCACTTCTGGGTCCACTGAAGTATGAGCTGGGATCATGCCACTTGGTGTCTGAAACGAAATACAACAATAACCTGTCAGAAATATTCTGGATTACAATATAGATCAAATCTAGTTAGTAAACTAATGATCATACTCATTTAATTTACAATATATTCCTACCACCTGTCTATCATAATCGCCTTTGGAATGAGACTCATTGCTGAGGTCAAGGGCTGCATTGACTTTGCATGTAGGGACCACAGATGTTAGTTAAAATAATTCCCACGTGGATCTGGGCTTTTTATGTAACTCTATAGAAATGGTTCAAACTAAAATAACTGCTACCCAACAATATGAGGACCGTGTAACACACACACACTCTACTCTTGTTGGGTCATACCATATTGGGACGTCATCTGAAACACATTTAAGCCTTGCACAGACTCAGAGCCGGATTAACCCAAAGGCAAACTAGGCACGTGCCTAGGGCCTGATTGGCGGGGGGGGGGGGGGCCCAGACAGAAGTAAAAAAAAAAAAAAATATATATATATATATATATATATATATATATATATATATATATATATATATATATATTAAATAGCCAATACAAATGTCCTACCTACTATTTATTTCAGTGATAATATATCAATATATATTAATTAACTAAAAATAGTGACGTTGTTTATCTTAACGTTACGTCACATTAACGCCAATCAGTTAAGTCCGAGGGGAGGTCAGCGGGTCAAGACTAAGCGGAATAATAAAGCTAGCAGGCAGGTCGTTTCTTGAGTAGGCTAACATTCAAGATGCGAAAATAGATAGTGCTTGCTGAAGCACTTTAAAAAACACACACAAAGACAAAGACAAACACACACAAACAAGCCACTTTCTCTCTCTTACAGATGGCACAGGAACAGTGGCATCACAGAGGTAAGTTATTCACACACACACACACACACACACATACACACACGCATTTCCAGGTATTTACACAGTCCTCCTGTCCAACTCTGCATCCACGACACTCTTAAAGTGTTCAAAGTTGTCATACACCACATTGTCGAAGCCAGGGGTAGTGGACATCCTAGTGGATGGACAGTAGGAAAACATTTTCTGCATGCTTCCAGCCACTTTGTCCTTGGAAGGGGTGTACCTCTTCCACTGTCCACCACAGTTTGGCATGTGGCAAGCCCCACATGGCCTTGAGGACTTGTTAGGCATGAATGCCTTCACTGTTGGTGCAGGAGGGACAAAGCTCTGGCTGCAGGATGTCCCACGAAACAGGAAGGAGGGGGCCTGTGGCTGTGCGGGGAGGACCAGCAGTATGGGTGCTGCCGACACAGGGGGTGGGCCGTAGGTCAACGCAGCAGGTGGCCTCGGCTGGAGGTGGGTGGGCGCAGGAGGCCTCGGCAGAATGGGGGTGAGCGCCGCAGGCTTCAGCCGGGTGGAGGACGACAAACCCAGTGGGCTGAACGGGCCGGTTCGCTGGAGTCACAGGCTCATCAACAAATAATCTGGAAATATAAAATACACATGTGATCAGTATTGATATGACGTGTGTGCTATTTGCTTTCCACAGCCAACAGGTGAAACAAAGTGCTTATGACAACTTAGCTCCGCTTCTCACCACGTCTCTTTCCAGCCTGGTGATGGATGTGCCGGTACTGGACCTGAGGCCGGTCTGGCGGAGCAGTCGCTCCTTCTGCCACTTCAGCAGCTCGTTCTGCTCTCCCTGCTGGCAGTACTGGAACAGCAGCCACACCAGCCAGCCGACATCATTCTCCACAAGCCACCTGAAGGTCTGACCGGCGTGCTTCCCGAACGTGATGACCAGCTGACCTTTCCAAAGGTCTCTGCTGTCTTGAGATCCAGCCATTTAGGGTCAACAACAGTGCTGCTGCGGGCCTCTGCCACAGACCTTGCTGCCTCTGTACAGTACAGCCTGGCCTCTCCTAGCCGGTACAAAATGATGTTGGGGTACTGGTGTAGCTGTTGATGGCTGACCAGCGATGGTTTAGTGGCCAAGCTCTTCCCGCAGACGTCACAGATAAAGGTCTCCCTGGCGATGGCATGGATCTTCAGATGCCTCGCCAGGTTGGACTTTTCACCGAATGTCTTGTCGCACACGGTGCACTGATGTGTAGGCATGTTCCATCTGGTACTGTAAAACATGAATAAATGAGTAAAACTAAACTGTATTAGCCTAGGACAACAAGCTCGCCAGATTGATCTAAAAAAGTCGATGAAGCTGTTACATTTGTCTTCTGTAGCTTCAGTTGAGGAGGATGGTTGTGGTTTCAGGAGATGCTTTATGGTGGAAAAAAGCTGTTTAGAGTTTCCAGGGTTTTCATTTATTAGGCTGGAGTAGAACTGTGAGCGAGCATCTTTAAGGGAATTTGAGTATGCCTTTTGATGCTCACGGAAGGCCAGCTTATGGACTGTGAGCCCCAGAGTGCCTGCATCGCCGTTCCAAGACACGCCCAGCTGTTTTCATTTTCCTCAGTTCATGAGTGAACCATGGAGCAGACCGTGAGAAATTAACAATACGTGATTTGACCGGGGCATGGAGATCAAAAACACTGCTCAGTGAGGTATTATAGATCTCCACTAATTCATCCGCTGAGGCAGATGCTGGGCAGGTGATGAGCTGGAGATCCATGCTCATAGTGGCTGCGTACATTTTTTTCCAGTTGCGAAAAGACATTTGACGCCTAAGTGTAGTGGTTGGCAGCATAAAAGTAAAGGCCATTGAGACCACCTTGTGGTCGGATACACCATGATCGTAGACCTGTATGTTATTTATTAGGGCAGTGTCAGTAATGACCAGATCCAGAGTGTGCCCCTTGGTGTGAGTAGGGACCTCAACATGCTGCTGCAGGCCAAGACACTCAAGCACATTCAGGAAATCTGCTGCAAACAGACAGGAGGGGTTGTCGACATGGATATTAAGATCACCAACAATGACAATGTTTGTTGAGATACTGCAGAGTGAGGTCAGCAGATCACTTATCTCTGGTATAAAAGATGAGTTTGGCTTTGGAGGACGGTAAATGAGAAGCACTGTCATGGGGTATGGATGTTTGCATTTGAAGGCCAGACATTCCATAGCGGAAAGGTCAGGCATTTGCAGAGGAGATAGTTTTAGTTCCGCCCGGTGTATGATGGCCAGTCCACCACCACGACCAGAGCTGCGGGCTTTCTCCATGTAGTTGTATCCAGGTGGGCATGCTTCATTGAGCACGTAGTAGTCCGCTGGTTTATGCCAGGTTTCAGTTAGGCACATGAAGTCAAGCCTTTTCTCTATAATATGGTCATTTATGAGGAGAGATTTATTTGTGAGGGATTGTGCATTAAACAGCTCCATGGTGATAGGAGACAGAGCTGAGGGTGGAAGTCTCTGCAAGCTCCTTAATACGCGGCGATGCACTCCATATTTTCCACTTTGCCTAGTCTTGGGTATTTTTCTATTTGTTGTCAATGCCGGAATGGGGCGCTAGATGCTGTAAGCTGCAGGGGGATCGCAGTTTCCACAGGAGAGGAGCGGAAGTCAGAGGCAGGAAGTCATTTCTGTGCATGGCGACTGCATCTGCATGTGTCTATGCATGTCACGGTATAGTGGATATTTGCAGCCAGTAGGCGTGAGCCTTTCGATCCTTTTGGATCGATCCCAGTGTTGAGGGATAGGGACTTTGGGGGGTCATGAGCCATTCCCAGGCGGTCACCCATCCAAGTACTAACCAGGCCGGACCCTGCTTAGCCTCCGAGATCAGACGAGATCGGGCGTGCTCAGGGTGGTATCATTCATAGCTATTATTTCTTTAGAACAACATGATCAGGGGAGAGCGCGAACGCAGTCCCCCACTACCAGAAATTATGCAATCGAGATTCCCACATTTGGGGAATTCGCACGGGTCAGCAACAGCCTCAGTGCAATGGCTGAGCCTCGCTATGGGTGAACCACCTTCTTGATCATGGTATCTCCCTTGCCAGGTAAGTATGAGTTGTACACGTTCAGGTGGGCTGAACGATGCCCACGCGTGTTCCCCAGGAGAACGGTTGCAAAGCATTCGGAGATGTCTAGACTTTAATAAACACTGTAGACCACCGGTCACACGATGACAGGCGAATCTGAAATCAGCGTGATGGAAGCATAACGAAAGGAAACCTGGAGGTCCGAGTTATCGACACGCCACAGAAAGAATCCTTTTTTCTTTCTTAAACAACAGAATAGTGGTGGCGAGATGATGCCTCATGAAACGTCAAAGCCTCGCAGCCAGGTGAACCATCAAAGTGGTTCGACCTCGAAGCTTCAAATGAGTACGCTAGGGACAAGGAATGAAATTATGATGAAAGAAAGAGTTTCCTGTGATGATGTGATGTTTGCTTCGTACAACATCAAAACGTTTAAGAATTAAAGTCATTTCAGTGATACGTGTGAGTGTGCCGTTCATAAATATCTCCCGAGCTCATGGTAGAGAACAAATCATTTGACAAAGGTTTTAAGTCATCCCGGGCAAAATAGATTGTCTTATAACTACAGTAGCCTACTAATAATTGTAATAATAGAACTGCATGATGTCTGAGAACGAGTGTGATTAATTACATAGCCATAAAAGTGATCTTGGAACTGGGTAGGGTCTTCTTTTTGTAGAAATGTGCCAATTGTGAACCCATATCGCGGAACAGGCCGAGATGAAGCCTCGAACGTCACGCGCCACGTCATTTCGCCTATGTGATACGGAGCTTCGCTGGGGGAGGAGCCGAGGTACTCGACACACGCCCCGATGCCTCGACGCAAACCATAACATCACTACAACAGAATATCGTTGGAGTAATTGTAAACAGTGCGTTTGTGAATTGTAAATGACACTTTATTGTCTACAGGCGGACGGGTGTACTCTCAGGAGGAGTTTAGTTTTGTTTTTCACAGTGAGAGAGTGGTGCACCGGTCCTGGAGTTACTGCAATACCAGGTCGATGCGTGGAGTGGACGGAGCAAGCCCCTTTTCCATCTCCCAGTTCGAAAAATCAATTTAATATATGGTCCCCGGGTAGGGGACGTATCAGATATTAAACTGATAAGAACAGATACTACACTTGATCTTAGCCAAAAGGCCGAGAAGCGATGCACACACATGCTCAGACCAAGAGGCTAGCTTCCCAGACACGTCGCTCCACTTGGCGGTTTAACAGACAACGACGAAACAAAAAAAAGACCAAGCAATCTGTGTGCGTGTTTGTGTGTCTGTGAAAGCTGGAGAAATAAACCGAGGTCGCTACATCTCTTTGCTGCTGCCTGCTGGCAGTCTCACTATTCCGTCTGCATGTTTCACAAATAGAGTTTGGAGCAGTGGAGGCTTATATGAGACTACAGGTGAAGCAGTGAGTGAACGAAATGTTGAATGTATTTTCTTTCTTTATTTATTATTTATTATGTTACCTTTTTAAATTAGACCAGTATGTGAGTGCACTGAATTTCGTTGTACTTCTGTCCAATGACAAATAAATATATATCTATAACACCCGGAACTCTATTGCAGCCAATGAGCTCGAGTTGAAAAAGAAAATAGCTTACAGCACGTGGTATTCCCCGGTGAAGCAGTCAACGGAGGATTCACTCAGGTAAATTTTATCCCCTGCATCGTTTGCTAGTTAATAATTAGACTTTTTTTTTTACGGTTTGTATTAAGCTGTTTCGATTTTGTAGAAAGAGAAAAGATTTCGACCGTGTCATAACGTGGTCGTTGTGTATAAAGGGAAGACGTAGAGGTTACGTTTTTAGCTGCTGGGTAGACTTTAGTCAACCTATCGCCGTTTTGTCGGTGAGCAACCATATTACCCGTGGGAAGTCTCGTTTTAATCGTGGCAATCTAAGCTTTCCAACGGTGTATGGCATTACTATATTCACCCAAGGGTTGTTGAAATAATAAGCTGATTAATGTGTGTTTTGTGACGATAGCTAGGCGCGGCTAACGACACTGTTTACAATAGTAAGGGCTACGTCGCATACCTGCAAACTTGTTGCTTTTCGGCGACAATCAACGTTTTCTTGGTCAATTTGATGTGGATATGTGTTAATATGGGTAAATGTGACTGTTGAGACAACAGCTGATGCGAGAGTAATTGTAACATGAAGCAATTTGGCGACCGTGTTAATCTCTTGACAATCTGGCGAGCTTGTTGTCCTAGGCTAATACACCAACAGCAGATTTCTGTATAATAAAGGGCTACATATTGTCAATCTAAATGATCTGCTTTTAGTTTTACTCATTTATTCATGTTTTACAGTACCAGATGGAACATGCCTACACATCAGTGCACCGTGTGCGACAAGACATTCGGTGAAAAGTCCAACCTGGCGAGTCATCTGAAGATCCATGCAGACGCCAGGGAGACCTTTACCTGTGATGTCTGCGGGAAGAGCTTGGCCACTAAACCATCGCTGGTCAGCCATCAACAGCTACACCAGTACCCCAACATCATTTTGTACCGGCTAGGAGAGGCCAGGCTGTACTGTACAGAGGCAGCAAGGTCTGTGGCAGAGGCCCGCAGCAGCACTGTTGTTGACCCTAAATGGCTGGATCTCAAGACAGCAGAGACCTTTGGAAAGGTCAGCTGGTCATCACGTTCGGGAAGCACGCCGGTCAGACCTTCAGGTGGCTTGTGGAGAATGATGTCGGCTGGCTGGTGTGGCTGCTGTTCCAGTACTGCCAGCAGGGAGAGCAGAACGAGCTGCTGAAGTGGCAGAAGGAGCGACTGCTCCGCCAGACCGGCCTCAGGTCCAGTACCGGCACATCCATCACCAGGCTGGAAAGAGACGTGGTGAGAAGCGGAGCTAAGTTGTCATAAGCACTTTGTTTCACCTGTTGGCTGTGGAAAGCAAATAGCACACACGTCATATCAATACTGATCACATGTGTATTTTATATTTCCAGATTATTTGTTGATGAGCCTGTGACTCCAGCGAACCGGCCCGTTCAGCCCACTGGGTTTGTCGTCCTCCACCCGGCTGAAGCCTGCTGCGCTCACCCCCATTCTGCCGAGGCCTCCTGCGCCCACCCACCTCCAGCCGAGGCCACCTGCTGCGTTGACCTACGGCCCACCCCCTGTGTCGGCAGCACCCATACTGCTGGTCCTCGCCGCACAGCCACAGGCCCCCTCCGTCCTGTTTCGTGGGCCATCCTGCAGCCAGAGCCTTGTCCCTCCTGCACCAACAGTGAAGACATTCATGCCTAACAAGTCCTCAAGGCCATGTGGGGCTTGCCACATGCCAAACTGTGGTGGACAGTGGAAGAGGTACAACCCTTTCAAGGACAAAGTGGCTGGAAGCATGCAGAAAATGTTTTCCTACTGTCCATCCACTAGGAAGTCCACTACCCCTGGCTTTTACAATGTGGTGTATGACAACTTTGAACACTTTAAGAGTGTCGTGGATGCAGAGTTGGACAGGAGGACTGTGTAAATACCTGGAAATGCGTGTGTGTGTGTGTGTGTGTGTGTGTGTGTGAATAACTTACCTCTGTGATGCCACTGTTCCTGTGCCATCTGTAAGAGAGAGAAAGAGGCTTGTTTGTGTGTGTTTGTCTTTGTGTGTGTTTTTTAAAGTGCTTCATTAAGCACTATCTATTTATTTATATCGTTAAAAAAAAAGGCACTTTGCAGATTTACTTGAAGTTCTTTTGTTCGCTTTTTATTTATTATTATTTATATTGCTGTTAAAATTAACTTTGTAGTATCCATTCTGCTCTATGTTCAATATCGAGGCCAATCTTTTAAACCATAATCAGTTCCAATCTAACACAATCAGTTTACATACCCTTTAGTGGTTGTTCATGTTCAGATAATCTGTGTTTTTGTCATGCATGTTGTTTGTCTTTGTCAGCTTCATGTCTTTGTGATGTTTGTATGTATTTGTCTGCTTCAGTTTTAACAAAAGTTTGCTCAAGAAAACACAAAAGGGAGGAACAGCTTGAGCCTTTATTTGTTGATTGGTCACCCGAGTCTATGGATAATCATGTTCATTATTGCACTTTAGCCTGTACAAGCCAATTGTTGATTTGTATCTTAAGTACAAGTGTGTGTGTGTGTGTGTGTGTGTGTGTGTGTGTGTGTGTGTGTGTGTGTGTGTGTGTGTGTGTGTGTGTGTTCTTTAATTGTTGAGTGTTTTTTATTATTATTAATGTTATTTATATGTGCCTGTCCTTGTGATGTGTGTATGTCTGTCAGCTCCATGTTTAACTAAATGTTTGCAAATGGTAGTACATGTTTGTCTCTCGTCTCATGCTCTCGTGTTCTCGCCTGTAGATCTGTACCTAGTCGTGGTGGGCGAGCTTTTAACTAAAATGATCTTGTTTATTTGTGTTTATATGGATTGCCTTTTCAATGAAACACATTCTGGTTGAAAAATAAAAGTTGTAAAAGTATTTTGGAGTCTCAGTGTGCTTGGGTTTCAGAAGGGGTGGGGTATTGGAAAGAAAAAACACACCAAAGAAATTAGAAGTCCTTGTGTCTTCACTCCCGCAACCAGAGGTGTGAATACACCCCCACTGTGATGGCTGCACTCCCTGTGTGGTCAAAACAATGAGTTCTGTGAATGGCTCTTATTATTTTTCTTAATTCAGCCCAAAAATGTAACAATTTAACACTTTTCCACTTGATTGTATGACTCTCATCAGCTACATCCACTCAAAGTATGAAAATAATAAACAAAACATCCAGCAGACTAGTGGATTTTGATAATCTAGGCCTTGCACATGACATTTCTGAAAATAAAACCACCCACCATTGGCCACCAGATGGAGCCGTCCGTTTTGATCCTCGATCCTTTTGGATCGATCCCAGTGTTGAGGGATAGGGACTTTGGGGGGTCATGAGCCATTCCCAGGCGGTCACCCATCCAAGTACTAACCAGGCCGGACCCTGCTTAGCCTCCGAGATCAGACGAGATCGGGCGTGCTCAGGGTGGTATCATTCATAGCTATTATTTCTTTAGAACAACATGATCAGGGGAGAGCGCGAACGCAGTCCCCCACTACCAGAAATTATGCAATCGAGATTCCCACATTTGGGGAATTCGCACGGGTCAGCAACAGCCTCAGTGCAATGGCTGAGCCTCGCTATGGGTGAACCACCTTCTTGATCATGGTATCTCCCTTGCCAGGTAAGTATGAGTTGTACACGTTCAGGTGGGCTGAACGATGCCCACGCGTGTTCCCCAGGAGAACGGTTGCAAAGCATTCGGAGATGTCTAGACTTTAATAAACACTGTAGACCACCGGTCACACGATGACAGGCGAATCTGAAATCAGCGTGATGGAAGCATAACGAAAGGAAACCTGGAGGTCCGAGTTATCGACACGCCACAGAAAGAATCCTTTTTTCTTTCTTAAACAACAGAATAGTGGTGGCGAGATGATGCCTCATGAAACGTCAAAGCCTCGCAGCCAGGTGAACCATCAAAGTGGTTCGACCTCGAAGCTTCAAATGAGTACGCTAGGGACAAGGAATGAAATTATGATGAAAGAAAGAGTTTCCTGTGATGATGTGATGTTTGCTTCGTACAACATCAAAACGTTTAAGAATTAAAGTCATTTCAGTGATACGTGTGAGTGTGCCGTTCATAAATATCTCCCGAGCTCATGGTAGAGAACAAATCATTTGACAAAGGTTTTAAGTCATCCCGGGCAAAATAGATTGTCTTATAACTACAGTAGCCTACTAATAATTGTAATAATAGAACTGCATGATGTCTGAGAACGAGTGTGATTAATTACATAGCCATAAAAGTGATCTTGGAACTGGGTAGGGTCTTCTTTTTGTAGAAATGTGCCAATTGTGAACCCATATCGCGGAACAGGCCGAGATGAAGCCTCGAACGTCACGCGCCACGTCATTTCGCCTATGTGATACGGAGCTTCGCTGGGGGAGGAGCCGAGGTACTCGACACACGCCCCGATGCCTCGACGCAAACCATAACATCACTACAACAGAATATCGTTGGAGTAATTGTAAACAGTGCGTTTGTGAATTGTAAATGACACTTTATTGTCTACAGGCGGACGGGTGTACTCTCAGGAGGAGTTTAGTTTTGTTTTTCACAGTGAGAGAGTGGTGCACCGGTCCTGGAGTTACTGCAATACCAGGTCGATGCGTGGAGTGGACGGAGCAAGCCCCTTTTCCATCTCCCAGTTCGAAAAATCAATTTAATATATGGTCCCCGGGTAGGGGACGTATCAGATATTAAACTGATAAGAACAGATACTACACTTGATCTTAGCCAAAAGGCCGAGAAGCGATGCACACACATGCTCAGACCAAGAGGCTAGCTTCCCAGACACGTCGCTCCACTTGGCGGTTTAACAGACAACGACGAAACAAAAAAAAGACCAAGCAATCTGTGTGCGTGTTTGTGTGTCTGTGAAAGCTGGAGAAATAAACCGAGGTCGCTACATCTCTTTGCTGCTGCCTGCTGGCAGTCTCACTATTCCGTCTGCATGTTTCACAAATAGAGTTTGGAGCAGTGGAGGCTTATATGAGACTACAGGTGAAGCAGTGAGTGAACGAAATGTTGAATGTATTTTCTTTCTTTATTTATTATTTATTATGTTACCTTTTTAAATTAGACCAGTATGTGAGTGCACTGAATTTCGTTGTACTTCTGTCCAATGACAAATAAATATATATCTATAACACCCGGAACTCTATTGCAGCCAATGAGCTCGAGTTGAAAAAGAAAATAGCTTACAGCACGTGGTATTCCCCGGTGAAGCAGTCAACGGAGGATTCACTCAGGTAAATTTTATCCCCTGCATCGTTTGCTAGTTAATAATTAGACATTTTTTTTTACGGTTTGTATTAAGCTGTTTCGATTTTGTAGAAAGAGAAAAGATTTCGACCGTGTCATAACGTGGTCGTTGTGTATAAAGGGAAGACGTAGAGGTTACGTTTTTAGCTGCTGGGTAGACTTTAGTCAACCTATCGCCGTTTTGTCGGTGAGCAACCATATTACCCGTGGGAAGTCTCGTTTTAATCGTGGCAATCTAAGCTTTCCAACGGTGTATGGCATTACTATATTCACCCAAGGGTTGTTGAAATAATAAGCTGATTAATGTGTGTTTTGTGACGATAGCTAGGCGCGGCTAACGACACTGTTTACAATAGTAAGGGCTACGTCGCATACCTGCAAACTTGTTGCTTTTCGGCGACAATCAACGTTTTCTTGGTCAATTTGATGTGGATATGTGTTAATATGGGTAAATGTGACTGTTGAGACAACAGCTGATGCGAGAGTAATTGTAACATGAAGCAATTTGGCGACCGTGTTAATCTCTTGACAATCTGGCGAGCTTGTTGTCCTAGGCTAATACACCAACAGCAGATTTCTGTATAATAAAGGGCTACATATTGTCAATCTAAATGATCTGCTTTTAGTTTTACTCATTTATTCATGTTTTACAGTACCAGATGGAACATGCCTACACATCAGTGCACCGTGTGCGACAAGACATTCGGTGAAAAGTCCAACCTGGCGAGTCATCTGAAGATCCATGCAGACGCCAGGGAGACCTTTACCTGTGATGTCTGCGGGAAGAGCTTGGCCACTAAACCATCGCTGGTCAGCCATCAACAGCTACACCAGTACCCCAACATCATTTTGTACCGGCTAGGAGAGGCCAGGCTGTACTGTACAGAGGCAGCAAGGTCTGTGGCAGAGGCCCGCAGCAGCACTGTTGTTGACCCTAAATGGCTGGATCTCAAGACAGCAGAGACCTTTGGAAAGGTCAGCTGGTCATCACGTTCGGGAAGCACGCCGGTCAGACCTTCAGGTGGCTTGTGGAGAATGATGTCGGCTGGCTGGTGTGGCTGCTGTTCCAGTACTGCCAGCAGGGAGAGCAGAACGAGCTGCTGAAGTGGCAGAAGGAGCGACTGCTCCGCCAGACCGGCCTCAGGTCCAGTACCGGCACATCCATCACCAGGCTGGAAAGAGACGTGGTGAGAAGCGGAGCTAAGTTGTCATAAGCACTTTGTTTCACCTGTTGGCTGTGGAAAGCAAATAGCACACACGTCATATCAATACTGATCACATTTTATATTTCCAGATTATTTGTTGATGAGCCTGTGACTCCAGCGAACCGGCCCGTTCAGCCCACTGGGTTTGTCGTCCTCCACCCGGCTGAAGCCTGCTGCGCTCACCCCCGTTCTGCCGAGGCCTCCTGCGCCCACCCACCTCCAGCCGAGGCCACCTGCTGCGTTGACCTACGGCCCACCCCCTGTGTCGGCAGCACCCATACTGCTGGTCCTCGCCGCACAGCCACAGGCCCCCTCCGTCCTGTTTCGTGGGCCATCCTGCAGCCAGAGCCTTGTCCCTCCTGCACCAACAGTGAAGACATTCATGCCTAACAAGTCCTCAAGGCCATGTGGGGCTTGCCACATGCCAAACTGTGGTGGACAGTGGAAGAGGTACAACCCTTTCAAGGACAAAGTGGCTGGAAGCATGCAGAAAATGTTTTCCTACTGTCCATCCACTAGGAAGTCCACTACCCCTGGCTTTTACAATGTGGTGTATGACAACTTTGAACACTTTAAGAGTGTCGTGGATGCAGAGTTGGACAGGAGGACTGTGTAAATACCTGGAAATGCGTGTGTGTGTGTGTGTGTGTGTGTGTGTGTGAATAACTTACCTCTGTGATGCCACTGTTCCTGTGCCATCTGTAAGAGAGAGAAAGAGGCTTGTTTGTGTGTGTTTGTCTTTGTGTGTGTTTTTTAAAGTGCTTCATTAAGCACTATCTATTTATTTATATCGTTAAAAAAAAAGGCACTTTGCAGATTTACTTGAAGTTCTTTTGTTCGCTTTTTATTTATTATTATTTATATTGCTGTTAAAATTAACTTTGTAGTATCCATTCTGCTCTATGTTCAATATCGAGGCCAATCTTTTAAACCATAATCAGTTCCAATCTAACACAATCAGTTTACATACCCTTTAGTGGTTGTTCATGTTCAGATAATCTGTGTTTTTGTCATGCATGTTGTTTGTCTTTGTCAGCTTCATGTCTTTGTGATGTTTGTATGTATTTGTCTGCTTCAGTTTTAACAAAAGTTTGCTCAAGAAAACACAAAAGGGAGGAACAGCTTGAGCCTTTATTTGTTGATTGGTCACCCGAGTCTATGGATAATCATGTTCATTATTGCACTTTAGCCTGTACAAGCCAATTGTTGATTTGTATCTTAAGTACAAGTGTGTGTGTGTGTGTGTGTGTGTGTGTGTGTGTGTGTGTGTGTGTGTGTGTGTGTGTGTGTGTGTGTGTGTGTGTGTGTTCTTTAATTGTTGAGTGTTTTTTATTATTATTAATGTTATTTATATGTGCCTGTCCTTGTGATGTGTGTATGTCTGTCAGCTCCATGTTTAACTAAATGTTTGCAAATGGTAGTACATGTTTGTCTCTCGTCTCATGCTCTCGTGTTCTCGCCTGTAGATCTGTACCTAGTCGTGGTGGGCGAGCTTTTAACTAAAATGATCTTGTTTATTTGTGTTTATATGGATTGCCTTTTCAATGAAACACATTCTGGTTGAAAAATAAAAGTTGTAAAAGTATTTTGGAGTCTCAGTGTGCTTGGGTTTCAGAAGGGGTGGGGTATTGGAAAGAAAAAACACACCAAAGAAATTAGAAGTCCTTGTGTCTTCACTCCCGCAACCAGAGGTGTGAATACACCCCCACTGTGATGGCTGCACTCCCTGTGTGGTCAAAACAATGAGTTCTGTGAATGGCTCTTATTATTTTTCTTAATTCAGCCCAAAAATGTAACAATTTAACACTTTTCCACTTGATTGTATGACTCTCATCAGCTACATCCACTCAAAGTATGAAAATAATAAACAAAACATCCAGCAGACTAGTGGATTTTGATAATCTAGGCCTTGCACATGACATTTCTGAAAATAAAACCACCCACCATTGGCCACCAGATGGAGCCGTCCGTTTTGATCCTCGATCCTTTTGGATCGATCCCAGTGTTGAGGGATAGGGACTTTGGGGGGTCATGAGCCATTCCCAGGCGGTCACCCATCCAAGTACTAACCAGGCCGGACCCTGCTTAGCCTCCGAGATCAGACGAGATCGGGCGTGCTCAGGGTGGTATCATTCATAGCTATTATTTCTTTAGAACAACATGATCAGGGGAGAGCGCGAACGCAGTCCCCCACTACCAGAAATTATGCAATCGAGATTCCCACATTTGGGGAATTCGCACGGGTCAGCAACAGCCTCAGTGCAATGGCTGAGCCTCGCTATGGGTGAACCACCTTCTTGATCATGGTATCTCCCTTGCCAGGTAAGTATGAGTTGTACACGTTCAGGTGGGCTGAACGATGCCCACGCGTGTTCCCCAGGAGAACGGTTGCAAAGCATTCGGAGATGTCTAGACTTTAATAAACACTGTAGACCACCGGTCACACGATGACAGGCGAATCTGAAATCAGCGTGATGGAAGCATAACGAAAGGAAACCTGGAGGTCCGAGTTATCGACACGCCACAGAAAGAATCCTTTTTTCTTTCTTAAACAACAGAATAGTGGTGGCGAGATGATGCCTCATGAAACGTCAAAGCCTCGCAGCCAGGTGAACCATCAAAGTGGTTCGACCTCGAAGCTTCAAATGAGTACGCTAGGGACAAGGAATGAAATTATGATGAAAGAAAGAGTTTCCTGTGATGATGTGATGTTTGCTTCGTACAACATCAAAACGTTTAAGAATTAAAGTCATTTCAGTGATACGTGTGAGTGTGCCGTTCATAAATATCTCCCGAGCTCATGGTAGAGAACAAATCATTTGACAAAGGTTTTAAGTCATCCCGGGCAAAATAGATTGTCTTATAACTACAGTAGCCTACTAATAATTGTAATAATAGAACTGCATGATGTCTGAGAACGAGTGTGATTAATTACATAGCCATAAAAGTGATCTTGGAACTGGGTAGGGTCTTCTTTTTGTAGAAATGTGCCAATTGTGAACCCATATCGCGGAACAGGCCGAGATGAAGCCTCGAACGTCACGCGCCACGTCATTTCGCCTATGTGATACGGAGCTTCGCTGGGGGAGGAGCCGAGGTACTCGACACACGCCCCGATGCCTCGACGCAAACCATAACATCACTACAACAGAATATCGTTGGAGTAATTGTAAACAGTGCGTTTGTGAATTGTAAATGACACTTTATTGTCTACAGGCGGACGGGTGTACTCTCAGGAGGAGTTTAGTTTTGTTTTTCACAGTGAGAGAGTGGTGCACCGGTCCTGGAGTTACTGCAATACCAGGTCGATGCGTGGAGTGGACGGAGCAAGCCCCTTTTCCATCTCCCAGTTCGAAAAATCAATTTAATATATGGTCCCCGGGTAGGGGACGTATCAGATATTAAACTGATAAGAACAGATACTACACTTGATCTTAGCCAAAAGGCCGAGAAGCGATGCACACACATGCTCAGACCAAGAGGCTAGCTTCCCAGACACGTCGCTCCACTTGGCGGTTTAACAGACAACGACGAAACAAAAAAAAGACCAAGCAATCTGTGTGCGTGTGTGTGTCTGTGAAAGCTGGAGAAATAAACCGAGGTCGCTACATCTCTTTGCTGCTGCCTGCTGGCAGTCTCACTATTCCGTCTGCATGTTTCACAAATAGAGTTTGGAGCAGTGGAGGCTTATATGAGACTACAGGTGAAGCAGTGAGTGAACGAAATGTTGAATGTATTTTCTTTCTTTATTTATTATTTATTATGTTACCTTTTTAAATTAGACCAGTATGTGAGTGCACTGAATTCGTTGTACTTCTGTCCAATGACAAATAAATATATATCTATAACACCCGGAACTCTATTGCAGCCAATGAGCTCGAGTTGAAAAAGAAAATAGCTTACAGCACGTGGTATTCCCCGGTGAAGCAGTCAACGGAGGATTCACTCAGGTAAATTTTATCCCCTGCATCGTTTGCTAGTTAATAATTAGACATTTTTTTTTTACGGTTTGTATTAAGCTGTTTCGATTTTGTAGAAAGAGAAAAGATTTCGACCGTGTCATAACGTGGTCGTTGTGTATAAAGGGAAGACGTAGAGGTTACGTTTTTAGCTGCTGGGTAGACTTTAGTCAACCTATCGCCGTTTTGTCGGTGAGCAACCATATTACCCGTGGGAAGTCTCGTTTTAATCGTGGCAATCTAAGCTTTCCAACGGTGTATGGCATTACTATATTCACCCAAGGGTTGTTGAAATAATAAGCTGATTAATGTGTGTTTTGTGACGATAGCTAGGCGCGGCTAACGACACTGTTTACAATAGTAAGGGCTACGTCGCATACCTGCAAACTTGTTGCTTTTCGGCGACAATCAACGTTTTCTTGGTCAATTTGATGTGGATATGTGTTAATATGGGTAAATGTGACTGTTGAGACAACAGCTGATGCGAGAGTAATTGTAACATGAAGCAATTTGGCGACCGTGTTAATCTCTTGACAATCTGGCGAGCTTGTTGTCCTAGGCTACAGTGGCGGCGCCAGAGATTTTTTTCTGGTGGTGCTATGGGGGTGCTCGGCGTTTTACTGAGGGTGCTATGAAATTAGGGTGATAGCATATGAGTCGCATTTTTCTCTACTACAACACCTCCCCACCATATCGTCACATATGTTTACACGTTTGCTCTCTAACGGGTCTTTGGGGTAGCCTTCATAAAAAGCGCCATTCAAATCGATCGTATTATTATTGTCATTAGGCTACTTCTGACGGACGCGCACAAAGCCGCGTTCAACTCCGACGGTCAAAATGGATGCAGCATGTTATAGATAACGTAATCCCAAATACTTCACTTACTTCAGTGTGTGGATTAAAGTTTGCGCCAGATGACTACCAGGTCACCACTACCATGAGCGACAAATTAAACTAAACATACCAAGTTCAATACACTTCTAACTAAAGACGGCAGATTAGAATGTCAGATAGAATTAACTTAAACAGGCAAAGAGTCAGAAATGCTTTCAAAAAGAGCCGATCCATTTTCGTGATTTTGTGAACGCTTGACTTAAAATAGACCGATCGCCAGGATTACTGTTACTAGCCTACTAGCCTACTCATTGAACAATCATGTTCACGCACGCAACGTGTCTGTGTCGTGCTACGTGAACAATCTGTTTATTTCAATCTGTTATTTTCTTTTGTGATTAAAATATTATTATCACACAATACATTTTATTAAGAACTCAGAATGATATTTTTTTTTTTTTCTTATTTTACCGTTATTTTCTTGGGGGTGCTATGGGGGTGCTATGGCCAATCTAGGGGGTGCTCTAGC